>NC_079147.1:288806478-288841372 GCF_945859685.1 Eupeodes corollae
GCTTTTGTGAGTATTGAGGCAGAGGCGGCAAATTGTTTTAAGGGTTAATGAGGGCAAAACAAAGTACATGCTGTCGTCAAGAAAGGACATACACCGACGTCTAGGTCAAAACTTCACCATCGGCAGACGTAACTTTGAGGTAGTCAAGGACTTTGTCTACCTAGGCTCCACTGTAAACGCAGTAAACGCAAAAACACCAGCGCTGAGATAAAACACAGAATAACTCTTGCTAACCGCTGTTTCTTTGGACTAAGGAAGCAATTGAGTGGTAAAGTCCTCTCTCGAGGGATTAAAGTGTCGCTATATAAGACCCTTATCATCCCCGCCCTGCTATACGGTGCCAAAGCATGGACTATGACAAAAGCGGATGAAAGCACCTTGGGTCGCTTAGAGAGAAAAGTTCTTCGTGTGATCTACGGTCCAGTATGCATCGAAGGGGAGTATAGGAGAAGATGGAACGACGAGCTGTACGGGCTGTACAGCGACGTAGGCTTAGGCAGAAGGTTAAAAGTCCATTGACTAAGATGGCTGGGTCACGTAGAGCGCATGGGAACCAATGCTCCGGCCTGGAAAGTCTTCGAATGGGAGACCGTGGATCAGGAGGCATGCACAAGTGGAAGGTGACTTCACCCAACTTGGAGCGCAAAACTGTAGACATCTAGCTAATGACCGAGCTAGATGCTAGCGCCACCTTAAGTAAGCAATTAAGTAATTCCTGTAGGCAGCAGAAAAATAAATGTATGATGACCTTATATGCTTACGCTGTCCAGGTTAACTTAAGAGTATCACTCATAAGTTTTTCATTAGAGGACATTCACAAAATGAGGCGATTCTGCTCATAGAGCGCAACGTGAAGATACCACTAAAATCAGCTCCAATCTTTGTTCCAGAGCAATACATTACCCTGATTAGAATAGCCAAGAAGGCGGGAACTCCATATAAAGTTCAGGAAATGGATCACTTATCTTTTTACGATAAAGAAATTATTTGAAAACATTGGATCAAATTATTGTATAAATGATACAAAAGAGAAGATTGAAATAGGAGATATAAAAGTAATGATGTTCGAGAAAAAATAACCTGGAGACATTTGTGTTATAACTTCCTATTTTGATGATACTTTCAATAAACTAAGCATTTTGACATTTCTCGACGTTTCAAGGTCTCTAGAGTCGAAATAAAATATTTTTAGAATGATGTCTGTGCGTGCATGTTTACGTACTTTCGCGACGTTTTTTCGTCGTCCATAGCTCAAGAACTAGAAGAGATATCGACTTCAAATAAATGTTGTTATACAGATAATAAGACAGAAGGATGCAAAAAGGGCTTTCAAGAAAATTGAGTAGGTGGTTTTTTAACATACCAGTTTAAAAAAAAGATGAACATTTTGGTAAGCCCTAAATATCTCACGAACCAATGATGCTAGAGACTTGAATTAAATTTTATATTGTATATTGTAAAGTGATACCAAACAAGTATATTTTTGAAAAAAATCCAATAAACGGTTTTTATAAATAAAATGAGTCACCTCTAAAAATGTTACGAACACAAACTGATTTTATCTCCAAAACATTTGTATGCACAAAAAAATAACGTTTTTAATATCTGTTCAGATTTTGAGAAAAATCAAGTTAACAGTTTTTTTTACAAAAAATAAAAACTTAAAAGAAAATTTAACAAAAGTTGGTAAAAGTTGATTTTCGATTCAAATATCTTTTCCAAAATTTGAGATTATGGCTTCAAACCAATTTTAACTTATAAGAAATATTGTTTTTAACATTTGGAAAAGTTTTGAAAAAAATTGAATTTACAGTTTTCTTACAAAAAATAAAAACCTTAACAAAAAAATTAATTAAAGGTTGGCAAATATTGATTTTCGACTCAAATATCTTTTCAAAACTACTTTTATCTTTTAAAAAATGTTGTTGTTAACATTCATTAAAATTTTGAGAAAAATCTCTTTGACATATTTTGTACAAAAAATAAAAACCTAACAACAAACCAATATTAAAACTTGGAAAAAGCTCACTTTCGACTCAAATAGATTTTTAAAAATTAAAAATAATGCCTTCAAACTTTTTTTTTATTTCCATGAAAATATTGTTTCCGATATTCATTAGTTTTTTTTTATAAAAATCCATATTTTCATAAAAGAAAATAAAATCTACAAGAAATAGTAGGAAAATTTGGTAAAAATTGATGTTTGGTTCTCGATATCTCGTGAACAACAGAAGATATTGACGTCAAATAAATTTTATTCATAGAATTTGTATTTGTTTATATAAGAAGTGAAAGCTTTAAAGAAATGCTATTTAAATTGGTTAAAATTGGTCTTCGACTAAAACTTGTGTTCACAAAAATAGGTTTTGAAATCAAACTATTTCATCAAATGCAAATTATTGTTGGAAATTTAAAAAAATTTAAGAATAATTCAACTGACAGCTTTCTTAAAAAAAACACGAAAACCTACAATTTTAAGTAAGACAATGTTGACAGACGAGATGGAAAGTTATCAGTGTGAGTCGCATCGCAGTCTACTTTTTATATGATTAATTCTATTCTACTTAAGGTTACTCTGGTTTTTGTATGTTTTTAAGTACAGTTTTTCATCTAATCCACTACTAAATGTTTTATTGAATGTATGTTATTTTTTCTTTAGATTTTCCGGGTATTTAGTCTCCATCAAATAATCATTTATTCAAGATCAAATCATTTACTTTTATGAGTGACCAATAAAATATCAAATAAAACATTCCACCCGAAAAAACTCTGACACCATATACACCAGTCAAGTACAATACCTATAACTATAGGGAAAAAAACCCTTAAACACTGTTACCAACCCCAAAAATGCCCATCATTATACGCTTCTGTAAGTCAACATTACAACAAAACCACCATTTCGAGTTGTTATATTATTGTGTGTGTAGTGTGTCGTTAAAACACTTTGTAGTACTTTGATTCAATTAGTGTAATTGTATCAACAATACACTACATATAGTAAATATATCACACCACCTCCCCCTTTCTCTTCTAACTTCTAACTCGAAGACAGCAAGTCTATAACCTCTTTGGATAAAATAGCGTTTCACCACACAAATCCTTTCGCATCATCCACTCTCTCGACCAAAATTTTCTCAATAATGGGATAGGAGAGATATCCTGTATGTCCTGATATTGTATCTCTAAGGATTGTTCTTTGTACATTGTGTAGAAGGTAGAATAGTCTCTTTGTCTTTTCTTCACTTATATGGAGGCCATGTAGAGAACTCAAGATATCGTATATATTGGTCTATTCATTTCAATTGGTGATGTAATTGCTACGAATTCTAGAAAATATCCTTGATGATTGTTTTTCGGGTGAACGGAAGTTGATACGATATATCCCACACAGTGATTATGTCCTGGAATAAGGACAATGCTTGTATCTAATGTATGGCAGTTATGTAGGTAGAATGACAAAGTGATCTACAGTGAAAAGGGATTTGGTTTTATTGACCAAGGCCAACCGACGAACGTTATAATGATGATAAATTAAGGAAGAATTTTGAATTAATGACGAACACAGATTTCTTTCAGTCCATTGGGTTTTATTTCGTAAGTGACCTACGATAACCTTTTAATGCCAAGAAGGCCGCAACACTGTTATAGAGTGAAGATGTTCTAGCTTTGATGGTGTGAATCTATATATTACTTCAAAACATTCGTAGTCCTGTCGCTGTCAAGATAAGTATGACCAACTTTAGGAAATTTGTGGTCAATCTTTTCTAAATATTCCGTTAAAATATAAATTTGGTATGGGCATAATAAGAGGAAGTTTTTGTTTTGTAAGGGGCAAGAATCGGATGTTTCCTCTTTTTGGCAATTTCACATTGTTGGAAGAATGTATAGAGTGCACTTATTACCTCTGTGCTTCCTCTTTCTGCGACATCTTCGGTCCAGGTTAACATGCACGACGTATTCACATCGGAAGCAATGACATGGATTCCAAAATTATAATTTGGGTTTTTGTTCATTGAGTAGTGCGATTGTTCGGCTGAAGATTCTTTAATATGCTCCAAAATATAGTCGATTACATGATCGGAGATTTTATTTTATCGGACGAATTGATGACTTCTTTTATCCAAAGGTGGAGTGAACTCATACTTTTTCGTATTTATTTTTTGTTTTGCTTCAAGGAAATTCATTTATGGAGGCGCTCAGAACCTTCTTCGTTACTCACCCCCTTTTTCTAACCGATTCTGGAATTTTTAACGCTTTGAAAAGAAAAATGTATGGATTTATTTGCTTAACATTTCAGAAATAACAAATTTATAATAAGTAATGTGTAATATGTGTCTCGAAAGGATGGACAAATTCAAACCTTCCAAAGTTTTTGTCCAATGGAACATAACTATTTACAACATTGTCATAGTTTATAAAAAAAAATATTTTGCACTGAATCTATAAAAATTTAAGTCAATTTTAAAAGTTGTGCTCAACTTATGAAATCTTTCAAGTGCAATTAAAATATTTAAACAGTCAGACTAAATGTCTGAGACTTTACCAATAAGAGGTTTCAATTTTAATAGTCCGCATTTTGTCCAGTTGTCTTTTTGACGATGTTTTCATTTGATGTTTTTTAAGTATAAGTTACTAAATTATCAATACTGGAACGATACGGACTTCAAAATACATAATTAACTTCACTACAAAAATGGTTAACGTTTTGCAGTTATAATTCACAAAACTAAAGCACTTTTGAGCCCACAATATTAAAAATGATTTAATAATGTGAGATCTTGGAACAAGTTAGTGATTTGAAGAATCGTCATCGTGTGGTTTGCTCTAGAACAGCTAAGAACATTGCTCAAAGACACTTTATATGGAGAGTCCTCTCATCATTATCATCAGCCCAAGAACTGGGGTCTAGTCCTGGCCTCATTCAACAAATCTATCCATTTGTCCGGATTGCGAGCTAACGCCATCCGATGTCTTTGTTCGTCCTAGTCAGCGCCTTTTTTACAGAGTATGTCTGCCACATAGTGTACTTCAAAGGACTATCCGGGCTGCTTCCTCTTCGCTCTTCAAGATAGGTGTCTAGCCCGGAGTCTACCGAGTTGTTTAATATAAGTTACATACAAATTCATGACTGCAGAGTCTAACTCATCGTTCTTCCTCACATAAAGTCTTATAGTCTTCGTCTATTTTGGTTTTTGTTATTCTTTTATTTGCAATGGCTTGAAATGTCAGGGTAGATTATTGTAATATTCGTGGGCTTAGATCGAATTTTCTTTCTGTGTACTCCCATACTGTTTTAAATAGGCCAGCTGTATTGGCACTAAGTGAAACCCAAGTGGGTGAGGATTCTGATCCCACTGAATTCTTTATTCAAGCGTATAACTTGGTGCCATTATTCTTATCCCAGCCATGGTCTCGCCATATACATTAGGAATGATGTTGCTTATCAGTTTTTGCCACAATATGGTCTCTGCACCAATCTTTTTTCAATTTTATGTGGTTTAAATTTTCCATGAATAAGCAAATCATTCACTATGGGTTCGTTTATTGAAGCCCTAATTTAGAGTATCAACTTCTCGTAAATTTGATGCTTTGTCTGATTCCATCCAAAAAATTTGTTCGTAATATCCTCGCACCGAAATCGTTGTTACGGTGATTTCAATGTACACCATTCTTCATGGCTTCAACATTCGGGCCAGTCAACACCAGAAGAAGTGTGTGCTGAGATCTTCGCTCGAATATCGGACGTGGTAGGTCGAGCAGAAAACACTCTTGACTTGTTTCTCACTTCTGACCCTGGTAAGTACACTATTAGTGTTCTATCTCCTCAAGATACATCTGACCATTGTGTCATATCAGCAAATTTCTCGTGTAAAAACTTTCCAGTTAAAGAAAGAGCTCCTAAGAGAAACGTTTGGCAATACGAGAAAGCCAACTGGGACGGTCTCAATAATTACTTCAGGATCTTTAACTGGTCACTATGCTTCCTCGATAGTGACGTTGACGCCAGCGCTGATATGATCACAAGTTTGATTCTCCTGGGAAAAAGAACTTTTATTAGGGTTAAAAGCATCAGACCTAAGGAAAACGCATGGTTCGATGCGAGCTGTAAAGAGGTTATTAGGGTCAAGAAGGTAAGTTTCCGTTGTTTTAAAGCCAATCCAACTGAGGAAAACCGGAATAAGTTCAAGCAAAAAATACTGCAATATCCTAAAGGCAGTAAAAATGATTGGTTATTTGTAACAAATATGAGGAATTCTTCCTCTTCCTCGGTTCCTACGCTCGTTGTGAATGACACTCCATTTGTTAGCTCTTTAAAGAAAGCAAATCTCTTTGCTAGGCAGTTCGCCGCCAATTCAACGCTGCCAGTGAGCGTTATGACTCCGCCTGTACTCGAGCGAGTTAGTGATTCTATTGGGCAAATATTTTTTCACACTCGTACTGTAGCGAAAGTCCTAAAAGATCTTAACATACATAAATCTGCTGGTCCGGATAGTATCCCCGCTATTGTTCTGAAGAGGTGTTCAATGCTGGCAAAACCACTGCGTAAGCTTCTTTATCTGTCCTACTCCTCAGGTCTCGTTCCGAGCGGATGGAAAACCGCATTTGTCCAGCCTATTCCCAAAAAAGGCGAATGTTCCACACCGTCTAATTATCGACCGATTGCACTTACGTTCCTTCTTTCCAAGGTCATGGAAACGCTGATTAATTATAAGCTCAAGAAATATCTTGAAGATCGAAAGCTTCATAATGACCGGCAATACGGTTTTCGTAGCAATAGGCACACTGGTGATCTCATGGTTCATCTCACCGAACAGCCGAGCAAATCTTTACATCGTTTTGGAGAAAGTAAGATCATTGCACTTGATATTTCAAAAGCATTTGATAGGGTTTGGCATCAGGCTCTCTTATCGAAAATACGTGCTTTTGGTTTTCATGAATCCCTCCTTCATTGGATTTGTAATTAATTTTCGAATCGTTCAATACAAGTTGTATTGGATGGATTCAAATCTGAAAACCATAAAATAAATGCTGGTATGCCGCAGGGCTCTGTTTTATCTCCAACACTCTTTCTCATTTTTATTAATGATCTTCTGTCTCCAACATCTAATCCAATACATTGTTTCGCTGACGATAGTAGTCTTAGTTTTTTATATTCGTTTTCAGATTCACGCCCCTCTTCTTCGGATGTAGAGCAACGACAAAATATGATAAGCTCAATTAATTCCGACATAAACAGCATTGTACAATGGGGAATAAGAAACCGCGTGGAATTTAATGCTTCGAAAAAAAACGCAATGCTGTCTTGTATCGTTAAAGCGAAATATACCCCCCTGCCATTATCCATAAATGGCACTTGCATCGAGGAAAATTAACATCTCGATATTCTTGGTATGTGTATCACCAACCACTATTTGTGGAACGATCACATACGCGATATAGCCATAAATGCCGCAAGATGTTTGGGTTTTCTAAGGCGATATAAGAAGTTTTTCTCCCCCTCTGATCTGGCTGTTATTTACAATACTAATATACGTCCAAAGCTTGAGTATAACTCCCATATCTGGGCTGGTGCTCCTGCAACTTACTTAAGCCTCTTGGATAGTATTGAACGTAGAGCATTTAGACTGATTGGTGTTATAACTATCATAAGATCTTTTACGTCACTTGAACACCATCGAAATATTTCTTGTCCTACCCTCTTTTATAGTTATTTTCATGGTGTATGCTCTAGAGAAATAGCCAGCTGCATTCCTTCCCTTAAACAGTTCAACCGTAATACTCGCGCTATTAGGAATGCTCATTAATATACCCTCGAGCCCAACTTCGGTCGTACTGTTAAGTACAGAGATTCTTTCTTTAGCCGTGCTATGCGAATGTGGAATGGCTTGCCACACATTGTGTGTTTCCCAACTATTGTAATATTCAGGAATTACCAATGTGCACCGACATCTCCTTTCAACACCTCTCTACCTTTCCTAGTGCTCACACTGTGTCTATATAATAATGGTAATATATACCTTTGAGTGTGCGCTTATTATAAAAAAAAAACAATTCTTTTTACTAAGCACCCAGGTCTCGGATTCACATGCTGAGTACTGCAAGAACCATCATCCTGTCAAGCAGCACCTTAGAATTTATGGAAAAGGTTTCTAGGTTCAAAAAACTTTGTCAGAATATTATGAACTCTGTTGAATTTGACCAGCCAGCTCGTATTTCTTCAGCTATGTTGTTATCGGTTGGTACTTAGCCAAAATATTTAAAGGATTGCTGTACGTAAAATATATTTTTTCCGCTACTTGATTGTTCCACTAACTGTTCTTCTCTAAGTCGACCCCACCATGTACTTTGTTCTTCCGTCACTAACGTAAAGCCCCAGGTTTTGTGCCGTAAGGTCGATCTGGATGAAGGACTCGTGTACAGCTTGATTATTTCTCCTGATGATATCGGTGTCGTCTCCGTATTCCAGTATCTCGCTGGACCTGGTAACTATGGTCGCTCTACTGCCAGCTTCATAGATTGCTTTCTCCAACGCCAGGTAGGTAGGGAAGGTAGACCAAACCATCCCCTTGTCAGAGATTGGATAGAAATCCGGCTATTAATAACCAACCTACATAGTCGGGTCAATTTATATTTGATGCCCAATCCTCTCATGGAGTTGTTCAGTTCTACACTAACTTTGTTATTATAGGTGGCCGTATAGTCTATAAAATATAGATGATAAAATGGTGCCTAAGGGCACCTAATCAGTTGTTGATTCGCCTGGGATGCAAAACTTCTCAATCATCTTAAAATATGTGAGGATCTGTCAATAAGTCATAAGATTCGTTCAGAAATGTGAGGATGTCACTTATTGACAAATAATAATTCATAGACATTATAATGACAGACAACACAATTCATGAAATATAAATAAAACCTTCTTTATTTATTAATCCTAAAACTTAAAAGTATCACAAATTGACACCTCTCCCTTTTCGATGAATTGAATATTCCTACCAACCTACACAACATTTTAAAGTTAAACGTTTTCCTTTAAAAGTTTTCATTTCAAAATACCCATAGCCAGCCAGTTAGTAGGTATATCATAAGGTCTTCGTAGGTTATATAGGTGAATCATGAATATTAAAATATCCTTTATATTCCTTTGAGAAACAACTTTCGACACTTCTTCTTCTTCTCCTACTTCACTCTTCTTTAAACTTATTCATATACACTTGATAATAATCATCCCCCATAAGAATACAAAAAATATAGAAGTATCAAGCACACGCCACACAGCACGGGGTACAAAGCACCCCATTATCTACCCATCCCCTCCCACCGTATTCGATGGGGATCCGATGCGATACGAAACGATATGGTGAATCGAAATTCGAAATTCATGTTGAATAACATTATCGATATATTGAATAATTCATGTTCCAAATGGATATCGAAATAAGAACCCCGGCCCGATATGTGTTCCTATCCTACCTACACCATCATTGTAGGGTAAGGTACCTTATACCTACCTATACCTCTAAACTAACCTCTATAGAGCTACTCGTTCAACCTACCTTATTCTCGTTCTCGTTAGATCATCGAACAAACGAAAACGAACACTTAACTGAATTATTCATGAGCATATTACTGCATAACCAATTAATTATTCTTCCATTATCTACTCAAGAGTGTCAAATGCAGGCTTTCGATTCGAACTTCGAAAGGGAAGAGGGATGGAGAGACGCCACCGACCGCACAGCGTAGACGATGATAAACTTAACTGAAAAAGCACCAACCCAGCATTTAAAGGCATCACAATAATGGGTCAATATTTTTTAGCTTGATGATGGTTTTGTTTCAAGTGCGAATGGTTGGCTTTGTTATTGGTGAAGGACTAAAGACTTTAACTTCTCTTTAAGAGGAGACAAAAACAGTTTTTTGGGGATTTTTATTTTCAGAAATACTACAAAACCCAGCGATATTAAAGATGCTGCATTTAGTTGTAATGCCTTCAGTTTTTTTTATTCTAAATGGATAAATTGCAGGGTTTTCGAATTGAATTGGCCCCTTTTTTGTAGGTGTAACATTTGTGTCAAAGCATTACACATTCACGTAGTACGGCTAAAGAATGAATCTCATTACTTGACAGTACAACCGAAGTACATATACTGATGATTCCTGGAGGCAGAAATATTATGGTTGAACTGCTTGGCTATTTCTGCAGAACATAATCTTTTAAAGTAAAGATAAAAAAGACTGAGATTAGAAACTTAACGACGATGATGCTCAAGCGAAGTAAATCATTCAAAGATTACAGTATTCAAAACAGACACATTAGTAAATTTGCATTAGCACCAAAAGAGTTGTACTCAAGCTTTATAAGTCTGAAAGATAACAACCACATCAGAGGGAGAGAAAAAATTCTTACTTAGCCTTTTGGAGACTTAGCAGAAGAGGTGTTTGGCGATACACATAACATGAATTTTGAGATTTGCAATCTTCTTAATGCAAGTGCCAATCATGGATAGTGGCAAATTCTCATTTATCATCAGTAAGCAACATCTTGCTTTCCGCACTCATAAAAATCTGCTCGATTTTGATTTCCCATTTAACAACTCCGTCTAGGTCAGAATTTAATGAGTTTATCATACATTTCCGTTGAAGATCCGAATCCAGAGAGAGCAGGGTTTTGAATCAATGAACGAATATGAAAAGCTGAAGGTATTGTTGTCAGCGAAGAAGGTTAGTGAGTTAAAAGTTTCAGAAAGATAATCAGGATAGAATAGAAATGTAAAATAGTGTTGGACACAGGACAAGGCCCTGAGGCACATCACCATTTATTTTATGTTTCTCAGGATTAAAGGCATTCAAAACTTCTCGAATTGAATGTTCCGAAAGGTAATTTGTAATCCAACGAAGGATTGAGTCGGAAAAACTGAAGGCACACATCATTGCAAAATATTTGATAGTGTTGAAAATCGAGTGCAATAATCTTAATTTCTTCAAAACGATGTTAAAATTTACTTGGTGAGATAAACGCTCAGATCACCAGTGGACCTATTGATACGAAAGTCTTAATGTTGATCATTAAGAAGCCTTCGGTTTTCGAGATATATCTTGAGCTGAACGTATACATCAGCGTTTCTATGAGACACGAGGGACGAAATTGCGATCAGTCGATAATTCGAGGGGAGAAGAATTCTCTTTGAACGATAACTGAAGATAAAGATAGATAAAAAAACTTTAAACCTTGTTTTTTTTTCAAGCTTAAACAATACCGAAGATGCCATAAATAACAGCAGGTGTTCAGAAAGACTGCAAATAACTCCCAAATAGTTTAGGTTAGGTATGGAATCAAGCCTCAACATCTCTCCCCTTATAATAAAAATTGGCCTACTGGCTTACGGTGTGAAATTCGATGGAAAGTAATTCCGTACATTGAGATTGTATTTCAACTTTGAGTATAGTGTTTTTTTCTGTTGATGTTCTCGCACTTTCTTTGAAAGCATACCTTTGGTTCTCATCAGTAAGCTGTATAATATCATAGAGAAATTTCTTCAGTTCCTAGTGATTCGTCCCAATTTCATTACAGGGCATTCCACAGCCCGCTGCTAACTTTCTCCAATCTTCATACCAACCTTTTTATAAAATAGAATTGCAGATCCAGATTAATTTTGGCAGACTGGAATTTTGCCGTTTCGATATCCTGATCAGATAATCTTCGTTCTGCTTAAGGATTGAAATAACGAGTGTTTCTAGACCAACTTGTGCTCTACCTGAACATTTTCTAAGAAAGAAACGAAGTATGCTCGTAGTAGATTGCGTAGTTGCGTTGAAAACCCTGTACTTTCAACTTAGCAATGTTCTTATTTTTGTCAAGTTTGTAACAATGAGGTTTTTGCCTTATTAGCTTTCAGTCTTAAGTGTTTTTTCATATTGAGATTAAAAGTTAACTCTTCCAAATCTTTTCAATCAAACCTCTATTGTTCATCACTTAAAAGTCTTCCACTGCCCTTCTGGAAAATCATAACTTTAGACTTATCTATGTTCACTTCTAAACCTCATATTCTACAGTACTTTGCCAGTATATTTATCATCAGTTGAAGCGATTTTTCCGTCTCAAAGAATACATAATAACTTTAATTGTTATATCACCAATTTTAACTCCACACGGTAACCAATGTACCAAATCGTTCAGCTACAGGGCAGAAAGTAACGGGCTAAGATTGCATCCCTGTTTAAGGCCTCGTTTTATTTCCAATTTCTTCGGATATATTTTTTCCATCACAGACTTCCGCAAATGACTGTTGGTAAAGTTTCTTTAAGGCTTGACACTCCTAAATTGTGTACAACTTAAGGAACAACGCATTTCGGTCAATTGTGTCAAAGGCAGCCTTACAGTCAACAAAAATGCATACAGTTTTTTATTTTTACTTAGCTTGGTTCTTGCTATACCATTTAATACGAAAATGGTGTCTACTGTAAATAAACCTTTGCGAAAGATAACTTGGAACTCACTAAGGGTTGGTTTCAACCCAGTCGGCCAGCATCTTACATAGGAGAAAAGAATATATTTTTTAAACTTCAGAATTTCAGAAAGTAGTAAGCTTATAGCAAGCGTCAAACTACGATCAGAGGCTCATCATAAGTGCAGGTGTTAGTTGTTAGTAAAAAATAATACAATTATAGCCTAACACACGCACAAAATACAAAACAAAATTAACATTTAACTATTACAGAACAAAAAATAATATGAGAACGTTTACGATAGTAGAGTACTGGTTGATGGTTCTAAACAAAAAAATCAAATGTAAGTAGGTGATGAGTTCCGCCGAGTAGAATACGATGTTCATAGGGAGGCAGATCATAAGATCTTCCCAAGGAAGACCTTTTAGGGCAAAGCGAATGAAATTATGTTAAATTGATTCAAAATATCTTCTATGAATTTCGAAATAGGAAGTCCATACGTGCGTAGCATATTCAAGATGAGGACGAACATGGCAATTATACAAAGAAAGAGTAACATAGGGATCATTGAACTCCTTTGCCCTGCGTTTTATAAAACTCTAAGTTGGAACAGAAATGTACACCAAAATCTTTATATGTGAAGACACGACAAAGTTTTTGCTTTGATATATACAATAGTCAAATACGCTACTGATTAATTTTTGTAAAAGTTATCGTCTGGCATTTTAAAGGGTTGAGTGAAAGGCTATTTTTCCCACACGAAAATGTGAAACTATCAATGTCAGCTTGTAAAAGAATACGAATCTTCATATCGTCAGCAAAAATAAGGAGTTCACTTGAGCGTCAGCGTAGACACGACGATACATCGTTAATAGATATGATGAACAGAAAAGGGCCAAGATGGCTTCCCTGGGGAACACCAGATTGAGCAACAAAAGGTTCAGAATGACAATTTCAAAATTTTATCTCATAGGATCTGCTTTCAAGGTATGACTTAATCCAAGCTAAGAAAAGTGGTGGAACACCAAGAACTTTCAGTTTATATAAAATAATTCCGTGGCTAAGTTGGTCAAAAGCTTTAGAAAATTTCAGTATATACACAGTCAACTTCATAACCTTGTTCTAAAGCGTTTGAACATATGTTTGAGAATGTGAGGATGTTTTCACTAAAAAATGCTACACTTTCACTAACAACGTGTTCAAATACTTTAGGAATGCAAGAAAGCTTTGCAATGGGCCTGTAGTTGCTTATAACTGACTTTTTATCTTTCTTGAAAATTGGTGTTAGAAATGACTTCTTTCATATGCTGAGAAATTTGCTTGTTTTTAGAGAAAGTTTAAGGGGTTCAACTAAAGCATTACTACATTTATCAATACTTCATCAACTTCTTCAGGCCTATTAAAAAAGGACTCTTGGAAATTTGTTGCGAAAGCGTAACAGATATCAACAGTTTTATCTAAGGAAAGGTTCTTGTAAGCGAAGTTAACTGAAAAGCTATCTTATTTTTTCTTTGAGTTTAAAAAATTCCAACATTTTTTAGGATTCTCTTTCATATCAGTATCATAACAAGCATATACAAAATTAGAAATGGACTTAAATTGGTTAAAAAGCTCAACATAAAAAGAGAAGTTGACTGGAGACAGAGTTTTGAGATACTTTTTCCATGCCTTATTAACTTCCCATAGGAAGTTATTGTAATGGGTCTGATTTGTCAAATTGAAAATTTTGACATTTCTCGACGTTTCAAGGTCCCTAGAGTCGAAATAAAAGATTTTTAGAAAGATGTCTGTGCGTGCGTGTGTACGTACGTTTGTACGTCCGTACGTCCGTACGTCCGTACGTCCGTACGTTCGCGACGTTTTTTTCGTCGTCCATAGCTCAAGAACCAGAAGAGATATCGACTTCAAATAAATTTTGTAATACAGATAAAAAGGCAGAAATATGCAGAAAGGGCTCTCAAGAATATTGCGTGGGTGGTTTTTTTTACTATAGCAGTTTGAAAAAAGGTGAAAATTTTGGTTAACCCTAAATATCTTACGAACCAAAAACGCTAGAGACTTGAATTAAATTTTATATAATATATTGTAACATGATACCAAATAGGTATATTTTTTGAAAAAAATCAATATTACGGGTTGTTTTAAAAATCAATAAAACAATTTTGTGCAACGAAGAATAATGTTTTTGACATCCGATAAAATTTTGAGAAAAATCTAATTGACAGTTTTTTTATAAAAAATAAAAATCTAAAAAAAAACATTACTCAAAGTTGGTAAAAATTGAATATCGATTCAAATATCTGTTCAAAAACTTGAAATTTAGGCTTCAAACTTATTTTATCTTATAAGAAATATTTTTTTCAACATTTTGAAGAATGTTGAGAAAAATCGAATTGACAGTTTTTTTACAAAAAATAAAAACCTAAAAAAAAATTTATAAAAGTTGGTAAAAATTGATTTTCGACTCAAATATCTTTCCAAAACTTTGAGATATTGGCTTTAATTTACTTTTATCTTTCAAAACATCTTGTTGTCAACATTCAGTTAAAGTTTGAAAAAAATCGAATGGACAGTTTCTTTACAAAAAATAAAAACCTAAAAAAAAATTTATAAAAGTGGGTAAAAATTGATTTTCGACTCAAATATCTTTCCAAAACTTTGAGATATTGGCTTTAATTTACTTTTATCTTTCAAAACATCTTGTTGTCAACATTCAGTTAAAGTTTGAAAAAAATCAAATTGACAGTTTTTTTACAAAAAATAAAAACCTAAAGTTTTTTAGTCGAATCCAAAAGGATAATTTGAGAAAGTACATTTTATGGTTAGAATTACTCTTGGAAGATTTTTCAATTTCTAGCAAGAGGCAGTAACGATTTAATGAAAATCTAAAAATTTAGACAAAAGGGTGTATGATATCTTTTTCTTTAAGATTGAGTGAATGTTTGTCATTTTAACAATAAAACTTGTAAACATTTTCAACAAGGTTTTTTTTTTTGAAAAATTATAACAAGAAAAACAACAACAATAAGACCAAAAGTTACAAAAGAAAATTGATTGCTTCTTAGACAACATATCTCCCAAATGACTCAAAATGACTTCAACATAAAGGACTCGTATACAAAAAAGAACAAAAGCAGAATAGAACACATCAGACAGGACAAAAATACATTTATATATCTACAGAAGAAGAATTTTTTTGAGAGAGAGAGATGAATTCCAATTTATCTGACACCTTAAGGGCTGTTAGAAGTGTTGTACGATGATTGCTCGAGTGTGGTCCAGAATCCTTAAACACGGTAGCACTAACGGTGGTGATGGCGCTGATGTTATCCTGTGAAGGAGTAAAACACGAGTATAGGCTCAGGCTATGTATACACTATAGAAGCCCTTAAAATAAGGACACTTTATTGTCTTCAAGGACATATACACAATATAGCTATAGGAAGGAAAAGGGGTGATGACAATCATCATGACTATAGTAGGTACATGTGTATTTTGTTGTATAATATAAATGTATGTCTGTATGTTTTGTGTTTACTTTGATGACATATGTGCAAAACGTTCTTCGAATGCTCAAATTTCGCCATTATTGTGGCAAGCTAAAGGTTTTAAATGTTCAAACGTGTTGTCATTAAATTTAGGCTCACACTCTGATTCCGTTCATATATATTGTAGGCATCAGCCTACCAAAGTTTGTCTTGTCTCTCTTGTGTATATAAAGTGAACTTACCTGAATTACGATATACGAGTATTGTTGTGTTGAAACTGTGATTATAAAATAAAGTACAATTTCCGGGTCATGAAGATTCAGTTTGGCTATAAATTATTTTAAGTACCAAACAAAACCTACGCAGTGTTTTGAAATATAACAAAGTTGTTATAATTGTCAGACTTGAACGTTTAAGACGCAATATTTCGCTTTTAAGGTCTTAGGGTACAATAGAATTTTCGTGAAATTGTTTTTTAACTTTCCACAAGAATTTGTGGAACTGTAAATTTTGGAATTTCAAATATCATAGAATCTTAATCGAAAAACGAAAGTCTATAAGAAAACAGGCAGGATGATCCATTCCTTTGATTCGTCGAATGCTAAAAATACTGTCTTTCCGACTTAGACGAATTAAAGATATATGAACGTCTAAGACCCATCGTCAACAACCTGATAGGTCCTTATCAGTGTGGCTTTAGACCAGGAAAGTCCACAGTCAAACTTATATTCACATAACGACAGATCCTGAAAAAAAATTCTAAGAACATCCAATCAAAACCCACCATCTTTTCATCGATTTCAAGGCCTCGAATGACAGCATCTGCATGGCGGAACTGAATACAGTGATTTTTTATTTTGGCAAAACTGCTAAGCTCGTCTGTTTTTGCAGGATGACCATGGAGAACTTGCGCCGCTGTTAAAAGGTTAAAAACAACTTATCCGAACCTTTGGATGTCAGAAAAGTCTTTAGACAAGGTTATGCGCTGTCATGCGATTTCTTAGACATCCCCACGTCAACCCCTGGGGCACTATCTTACAAAAGCCTGTCGAATAACTGGTATTATGCTTATAACATTAACATATTCGGAAGAACTCAGGGGGCTTTTGTAAGCATTAAGTCAGAATCGGCAGAAATTGGTCTAGCTGTCAATAAGGACGTACAACACCGATTTCTATCGATTAAAACGGGCTCCAATATAAATATAGGAAACAACACCATCGCTAAAATCAAACGAAGAAATACTCTTACTGACCGCTGTTTACTTTGGTTAATAAAGCAACAAATTAATAAAGCCCTCTCTAAAACAACTAAACTGCCGTTAGCAAGGCTCTCAGTGTAGAAGTATAGACTATGACTACAACGGATAAAAGCACTTCGTGTCATTTCGATAGAAACTTTTTTCGTGTGACCTACAGTCTCGTATGCATAAAAAGTGAGTGAAGCAGAAGATGGAACGACGAGCTGTACGGCCGGTACAGTGATGTAGACTTAGCATTTAAAGACACAGTTGTTACAAAAATCAAAGTTATACTTAAAATCCTACTATATTTATTTAACTTAACGAAGACTTAAATGTGTATATCCTTCCAATTATCGTCCAATAGCACTCACGTCCCTTCTTTTCAAGGTCATGAAAACTCCTATTCATTATCAATTTTAGAAATATCTCGAAGAACGGTAGATCGGTAATATGGCTTTCGTAACAAAATGGTCTATCTCACCCAACAGTGGAACAAACCTTTACATCGATTTGGATAAAATAATATTATTGCACTTGATATTTCGAAGTCATTTGATAGAGTTTGGCACTGAGCTCCCTTATTGAAAATGCGTTCTTTTAACATTGATAAATCTCTTCTTTGTTGGATTGGATACTAATTTTCTAAACGTTCAATACAAGTTGTTTTGGATGGTTTGAAGACAGAAATTCATACAATAAATGCTCTTGTTCCCAGGGCTTTATTTTGTCTCCTACTTTCGTCCTTATTTTCATAAACAAACTTTTGCCTGTCACTTCCATCTATTAAACTGTTTTTCTGATGACAGTACTCTCAGCTTTTCATATTCGTTTCTAGATTCGCAATCCTTGTCCTTCGGACGTGGAACTTTTATCCATGAGTGGTACTTTATAATCCAGGAAACACATCAACTTTCATTACTCACTTTGTGTATCAAAGATCACCTCTTATGGAATGATCACATATTCGATATTGATAGTCCTGTTGCTAGGTGCTTATGACTTCTACGTCCGAAGGTGCAAGAAATTTTGTCACCCTTTCTGATCTGAATAAAATTTGCAAAGCCTTTATTCCCTATCATTTTGATATTCAAAACTTTAAGACCAAAGTGCACCGGTATCTTCTTTTGAATCCTTCCTTACTTTCATAAAGCTCGCACTTGTTTAAATTTGTATCGTGTTTAGGGTATTAATAACCCCATGAATGCCCGTTAGTTACAAAAAAAAGAGAATGGTATGCTACCCACACTTATAACTTCCCATCCCGTCGGTCGATCTGTCTTACTTTAAAGTTTGTAGGTTTTCATGTTGGGTTAAAGTTGTCAGTTGAATTAATCTTAAAAATTTAAAATTACCAACAATATTTTTCATATAGAAATAGTTTAGTTTGAAAATTTACTTTCTATTTTTTAGTCGAAAACAAATTTTTACAAGTTTTATTCCCATTTCTTAAATTTTTACAAACTGGATGAATGAAATTAATTTGAGAGATATCAAGAACCGAACATCAATTTTTACCAAATTTGCGTACTTTTGTTTGTAGATTTTATTTTTTTTATGAAAAAACGGACTGTTGGATTTTTATAAAAAAGTACTAATTATCGAAAACAATACTTTCTATGAAATAAAGTGTTTTCAATTTTTGAAAAGCTATTTGTGTCGAAAGTAAATTTTTACCAACTTTAAATATTGTTTTTTTTAGGTTTTTATTTTTTGTAAGAAAACTGTCAACTGAATTTTTTTTCAAAATTTTTAAAAAGAAAAAAAGTAGTTGAATGACAATATATCAAAATTTTGAAGAGATATTTGAGTCGAAATCATTTTTTACCAACTTTTATTAATTTTTTTGTTTAAGTTTTTATTTTTTCCAAAAAAAAACTCTCCATTTTTTCGAATATTGAAAACAATATGTCTTAGAAGCTAAAATTAATTGGAAGCAATAATCTTAAATTTTTGAAAAGATATTTATGTCCAAAATAAATTTTTACCAACTTTAAGTAATATTTTATTTAGGTTTTTATTTTTTATAAAAAAAACTGTCTCTTCTATTTTTCTCAACATTTTACCAAAAAAAAATCTGTAATTGAATTTTGTCTTAAAATAAACTGGTTTGGTATCACGTTACGATGTATGATAAAAAAATTTAATTCAAGTCTTTAGCATCGTTAGTTCTTGAGATATTTAGGGTTAACCAAAATAATCAAATTTTTACCTTTGACATTTCTCAACGTTTCAAGGTCCCTCGAGTCGAAATAAACGATTTTTAGAAAGATGTCTGTGCGTGCGTGTGTACGTACGTTCGTACGCCCGCACGTCCGTAGGTTCGCGACGTTTTTTTCGTCCTCCATAATTCAAGAACCAAGAGAGATGTCGACTTCAAATAAATTTTGTTATAAAGATAATAAGGCAGAAAGGGCTCTCAAGAAAATTGCGTGGGTGGTTTTTTTACCATGAAAAAAAGGTGAAAATTTTGGTTAACCCTAAATAGCTTTCGAACCAAAAACGCTAGAGACTTGAATTAAATTGTATGTAATACATTGTAGCGTTATATAAAAGAAGTATATTTTTTGACAAAAAATGCATTTCACGGTTTTTTTATAAATCAAAATAACTGAAAAAAATAAAATTGTCACCTCCAAAATTTTACGACTAAAATATGATTTGATATAATTTTTGACATCTGATAAAATGTTGAGAAAACTCGAATTGACAGTATTTTTACAAAAACAAAATTAAAAAGCTGGTAAAAATTGATTTTCGACTCAAATATCTTTTCAGAAATTTGAAATATTGGCTTCAATCTAAATTTATCTTATAACAAATACTGTTTTCAACATTTGATAAAATTTTGAAAAAAATCGAATGGACAGTTTTTTTTACAAAAATAAAACTCTAAAAAAAACCATACTACATCTTGGTAAAAATTTGCTTTTAAAAATTAAAAATATTGGCTTCAAACTTATTTTATTTCACAGAAAATATTGTTTTCGATATTCAGTAATTTTTATATAAAAATCCAATTGTCCGTTTTTTCATAAAAAATAAAATCTACAAAAACTAGTACGCAAATTTGGTAAAAATTGATAGGAGTATACATATACACAAACTTTTAAGCAAGACAAGTCGTAAAACGGAATGGGAAGTTATCAGTGTGGGTCGCATCCCAGCCTCTTTTTTTAAACTGCTATGAAAAAAAAACTACCCGCGCAATTTTCTTGAGAGCCCTTCCCTGCTTTCCTGCTGAATTATTATCTGTATAACAAAATTCATTTGAAGTCGATATCTCTTCTGGTTCTTGAGCTATGGATGATGAAAAAACGTCGCGAACGTACGTAAAAATATTTTATTTCAACTCTAGGGACCTTGAAACGACGAGAAATGTCAAATTTTTCAATTAGACAAATAGGACACATTACAATAACTTATTATGGGAAGTTAAAAATAGATGCTTTTCAATTCCTTTGAATAAAAAAAAAAACTATTGAAAATTTTAACGGGCGCCAATGTTGTTGAACAAATGAAGGCTTAGATCTTCGGCACCAACATTTTATACAGAGAAACCTTGATGAGATATTTTGTCACTAAAAAACAGTGTTTTAAATAATTACTTAAGATTCAGAAATTACTTGAGTTCTTTAATTTTACGGCAGCCATCTGTGTTGAATTTCTAAGAAATGTTTCTTAAAATAATGTTTTTACAAATTCTAAGTATTTTATTTCATAATCTTTTGAAGAAACGGAATTTGCACTGCAGTAGTTGTCTTACAATATCGATTTTTTTGACGTATTACATAAGACCTCTTCATTATAAAATGTTCTGCTTCTGAGAATCATTAAGCAAAAAGCTAGCATACTTCAATAAACATTTTGTAAAAACAAAATCTTTACTTCGAAATAACTATGAAGAGCTTGTTTAAATTAATACACTAAAGCCATTGCTTTATTATTGCAGGTTAATAATAAATTCCAAAAAAAATAATATAATATTGATTGTCTACTTACATGCTACATTAAATTAAAACAGAAATATTAATACCAGAATATAATTCGATTCCAATAAAAATCTCAGAAGTCATCAAATAAAAATTGAGAACCAATAAAATATATTATATTGGTTGCGTGTCAGTATGTCGGTAATATTTATACATAATTTCGTTTATTATTAACTTTGTCAAAATGATTGCTATTTAATCTTGAACATGCCATACACTATTGTATTGTTGTCATATAAAATAATGCATGTTTACTGACAGTCTTATGAAATGAAATTGAGGGTAATTGATGATAATTTGCTATTTTATTGTTCAAGAAAAAGGATAAAAATACAAAGAAACTAATTTTGACGGAGCGCCTTCCATTGATTTCTTTATTTAATTTTTAAGGAAATTGTACGATTTGATTTCTGATAACTTCAATTAAATTTAAATTGTAAATCAATTTCTCCAGCGAATGGAGTATTCCAGGCCCTCTAGATTCCACTGAAAATAAAATAAAAAAGAGGCTGGGATGCGACCCACACTGATAACTTCCCATCCCGTCTGTCGATTTGTCTTGCTTAAAAGTTTGTCTTTATGTACTCGTATCAATTATTACCAAATTTGCGTACTCTTTTTGTAGATTTTATTTTTTATATGAAAAAACGGAATGTTGGATTTTTATATTAAAATTACTGAATATCGAAAACAATATTTTTTGTGAAATAAAATAAGTTTCAAGCCAATATTTTTAAGTTTTGAAAAGCTGTTTGAGCCGAAAGTAAATTTATACCAAGTAAAACTTGGTATTGTTTTATTTTAGAGTTTTATTTTTTGTAAAAAAAACTGTCAATTCAATTTTTTAAAAATTTTACCAACAATATTTCTTATGAGATAAAATTACTTTAAAGCCAATACTTAAAATTTTTAAAGAGATATTTGAGTCGAAAATCAATTTTTACCAACTTTTATACATTTTTTTTAGGTTTTTATTTTTTGTAAAAAAACTGTCAATTCGATTTTTTTCAAACTTTAATTGAATGTTGACAGCAAGATTTTTTGAAAGATAAAAGTAAATTAAAGCCAATATCTCAAAGTTTTGAAAAGATATTTGAGTCGAAAATCAATTTTTACCAACTTTTATAAATTATTTTTTTTAGGTTTTTATTTTTTGTAAAAAAAACTATCAATTCGATTTTTTTCAAACTTTAATTGTATGTTGACAACAAGATTTTTTGAAAGTTAAAAGATAATTAAAGCCAATATCTCAAAGTTTTGAAAAGATATTTGAGTCAAAAATCAATTTTTACCAACTTTTATAAATTATTTTTTTTAGGTTTTTAGTTTTTGTAAAGAAAACTATCAATCCGATTTTTTTCAAACTTTAATTGTATGTTGACAACAAGATTTTTTGAAAGATAAAAGATAATTAAAGCCAATATCTCAAAGTTTTGAAAAGATATTTGAGTCGAAAATCAATTTTTACCAACTTTTATAATTTTTTTTTTAGGTTTTTATTTTTTGTAAAAAAACTGTCAATTCGATTTTTTTCAAACTTTAACTGAATGTTGACAACAAGATTTTTTAAAAGATAAAAGTAAATAAAAGCCAATATCTCAAAGTTTTGAAAAGATATTTGAGTCGAAAATCAATTTTTACCAACTTTTATAAATTTTTTGTTTAGGTTTTTATTTTTTGTAAAAAAAACTGTCAATTCGATTTTTTTCAAACTTTAATTGTATGTTGACAACAAAATTTTTTGAAAGATAAAAGTAAATTAAAGCCAATATCTCAAAGTTTTGAAAAGATATTCGAGTCGAAAATCAATTTTTACCAACTTTTATAATTTTTTTTTTTAGGTTTTTATTTTTTGTAAAAAAAACTGTCAATTCGATTTTTCTCAAAATTTTTCAGAATGTTGAAAACAATATTTCTTATAAGATAAAATAAAATTGAAGCCTTAATTTCAAGTTTTTGAAAAGATATTTGAATCGATATTCAATTTTTACGAACTTTGAATAATGTTTTTTTTTTAGATTTTTATTTTTTATAAAAAAAACTGTCAATTAGATTTTTCTCAAAATCTTATCAGATGTCAAAAACATTATTCTTCGTTGCACAAAATTGTTTTAGAGATAAAATCATATATCAGTCGTAAAATTTTGGAGGTGACAAATTTTTTTTTTCAGTTTTATTGATTTAAAAAAAAACCATTATATTGATTTTTTTCAAAAAATATACCTGTTTGGTATCACGTTACAATCTATTATATAAAATTTAATTCAAGTCTTTAGCGTTTTCGGTTCGTAAGATATTTAGGGTTAACCAAAATTTTCACCATTTTTTCAAACTGCTATAGTAAAAAAACCACCCACGCAATTTTCTTGAGAGCCCTTTCTGCATCTTTCTGCCTTATTATCTGTATAACAAAATTTATTTGAAGTCGATATCTCTTCTGGTTCTTGAGCTATGGACAACGAAAAAAACGTCGCGAACGTACGGACGTACGGACATACGGACGTACGGACGTACGGACGTACGGACGTACAAACGTACGTACACACGCACGCACAGACATCTTTCTAAAAATCTTTTATTTCGACTCTAGGGACCTTGAAACGTCGAGAAATGTCAAAATTTTCAATTTGACAAATCGGACCCATTACAATAACTTCCTATGGGAAGTTAATAAAATGAATACTTCCAATGATTTGAATGCAATTTGTATGATAACTTTACAAAATCTAAGATCTAAGTTATGGCTTTAAGACAGATTCTTTAAAGAATTCAACATACTTGTATTATAGTAGAAATAAACAATCCTTTTGGTTATTTATTTTAATTGGCTAATTTAAATTCTAAAAATACAGTAATTTGATACTTTCTCTAGAAAACAGCAGAAAAAAGTAAACCCTTTTAGAACGTCATTAACTAAGAAAAATTAAAATTATGTACTTTTCAAAAAGTATAATTAAAAAAGAGGCTGCAATGCGACCCACACTGATAACTTCCCATCCCGTCTGTCGACTTGTCTTGCTTAAAAGTTTGTCTATATGTATACTCGTATCAATTTTTACCAAATTTGCGTACTATTTCTTGTAAATTTGATTTTTTATGAAAAAACGGACAATTGGATTTTTATATAAAAATAATTGAATATTGAAAACAATATTTTCTGTGAAATAAAATAAGTTTGAAGCCAATATTTTTAATTTTTGAAAAGCTATTTGAGCCGAAAGTAAATTTTTACCAAGTTTTAGTATGGTTTTTTTAGAGTTTTATTTTTGTAAAAAAAACTGTCCATTCGATTTTTTTCAAAATTTTATCAAATGTTGAAAATAGTATTTGTTATAAGATAAATTTAGTTTGAAGCCAATATTTCAAATTTCTGAAAAGATATTTGAGTCGAAAATCAATTTTTACCAGCTTTTTTAATTTTTTTTTAATTTTTATTTTTTGTAAAAAAACTGTCAATTCGATTTTTCTCAACATTTTATCAGATGTCAAAAATCATATCAAATCATATTTTAGTCGTAAAATTTTGGAAGTGACAAATTTATTTTTTTCAGTTTTTTTGATTTATAAAAAAACCGTGAAATGAATTTTTTGTCAAAAAATATACTTCTTTGATATCATGCTACAATGTATTACATACAATTTAATTCAAGTCTCTAGCGTTTTTGGTTCGAAAGATATTGAGGGTTACCCAAAATTTTCACCTTTTTTTCATGGTAAAAAAACCACCCACTCAATTTTCTTGAGAGCCCTTTCTGCCTTAATATTTGTATAACAAAATTTGTTTGAAATCGATATCTCTTCTGGTTCTTGAGCTATGGACGACGAAAAAACGTCGCGAACCTACGGACGTGCGGACGTACGAACGTACGTACACACGCACGCACAGACATCTTTCTAAAAATCGTTTATTTCGACTCTAGGGAACTTGAAAAGTTGAGAAATGTCAAAATGTTCAATTTGACAAGTCGGACCGATTACAATAACTTCCTATGGGAAGTTAACAAATATGTAAAAGGTTGGTGGAGAAGTGTACGTATTTCCAATTATTGTAGCGTGTTCCAGATGGAATTTTTGGCGATAAAAGAAGTCTTGTCCTAACTTAGAGAAAACGTGATTTCAACATCTGATATCCGTTTTTCTAAGATAGTCAGGCACTATCAAATCTCTGGACGGAGTCCTTAAAAACTCTATAACAGTCCATAACTGTCAATCGTCTCAAATGGAGATGGCTTCACAGTTTAATATTCACCTTTTCCTGGGTGCCGGGCCATATAGACATTCCAGATAATTGTATCAATCACTACATGTAAAGTGTTGTTAATGCAGTGCGGTATACTTAAAGCGGTCAATATGCTAGCTTTCTCAAGGCAGATCGAACATAAGCGCGATAATCGGTATCATAACCAGGTATTGTCTAATAGGAAAGCCTTTTGCAGAAGCTGAATTAATGAGGAAGAGAAGAAAAAATGTCTTCACCTCCTCTGAACATGCCCTGCTCTAGCTTGAAAGCTCAAAACTTATATACCTAGAAGAATTCTCAATCATAATGACATAATAAGTGTTTCAAGTTTCGTAGGGGCCTTAAACTGGTTTCATTGAACATAGAAGAAAGCCTCAAGATTCATGTGCTATCACAATGGGAAATTAAACTGCACTGTTTTAAGTTGGTACAAAATTGCATCTATTTTTTCTTTCAAAAATGTTCCATATTTTAAGAATGCTTTTTTGCTTTTGTATTAGTTTAAAAACATTTTCGGGTTGATAAGAATTTTTTTTTCATTGTATTTATTTATTTAAAAAAAACTATGACTTGAATTTTTAATAATTTTGACAACAAAAAAAACACTAAATTTTCTAAATATATTGATGTTATTTGAACACGATTCATCTAGTCGTTTTTGAGGACAAAACTAGGTATCCCGAATGCTCTCACACACACCCACAGAAATTTCTTTAAAAACATTCATTTAAATTTTAGGATCGATAAATGTCGAAGTTATTTAACTTGATATATATTTTTACATAAACTACACTTTTGAGCAATTTTGATATTTTTTTCAAAAATCATCCAATTTCAATTTAAGAAAAACGCATACCTTCTTTATATAAAGGGTGATTTTTTTGAGGTTAGGATTTTCATGCATTAGTATTTGACAGATCACGCGGGATTTCAGACATGGTGTCAAAGAGAAAAATGCTCAGTATGCTTTGACATTTCATCATGAATAGACTTACTAACGAGCAACGCTTGCAAATCATTGAATTTTATTACCAAAATCAGTGTTCGGTTCGAAATGTGTTTCGCGCTTTACGTCCGATTTATGGTCTACATAATCGACCAAGTGAGCAAACAATTAATGCGATTGTGACCAAGTTTCGCACTCAGTTTACTTTATTGGACATTAAACCATCCACACGAATGCGTACAGTGCGTACAGAAGAGAATATTGCGTCTGTTTCTGAGAGTGTTGCTGAAGACCGTGAAATGTCGATTCGTCGCCGTTCGCAGCAATTGGGTTTGTGTTATTCGACCACATGGAAGATTTTACGCAAAGATCTTGGTGTAAAACCGTATAAAATACAGCTCGTGCAAGAACTGAAACCGAACGATCTGCCACAACGTCGAATTTTCAGTGAATGGGCCCTAGAAAAGTTGGCAGAAAATCCACTTTTTTATCGACAAATTTTGTTCAGCGATGAGGCTCATTTCTGGTTGAATGGCTAGGTAAATAAGCAAAATTGCCGCATTTGGAGTGAAGAGCAACCAGAAGCTGTTCAAGAACTGCCCATGCATCCCGAAAAATGCACTGTTTGGTGTGGTTTGTACGCTGGTGGAATCATTGGACCGTATTTTTTCAAAGATGCTGTTGGACGCAACGTTACGGTGAATGGCGATCGCTATCGTTCAATGCTAACAAACTTTTTGTTGCCAAAAATGGAAGAACTAAACTTAGTTGACATGTGGTTTCAACAAGATGGCGCTACATGCCACACAGCTCGCTATTCTATGGCCATTTTGAGGGAAAACTTCGGAGAACAATTCATCTCGAGGAATGGACCGGTAAGTTGGCCACCAAGATCATGCGATTTGACGCCTTTAGACTATTTTTTGTGGGGCTACGTCAAGTTTAAAGTCTACACAAATAAGCCAGCAACTATTCCAGCTTTGGAAGACAACATTTCCGAAGAAATTCGGGCAATTCCGGCCGAAATGCTCGAAAAAGTTACCCAAAATTGGACTTTCTGAATGGACCACCTAAGAAGCAGCCGCGGTCAACATTTAAATGAAATTATCTTAAAAAAGTAAATGTCATGGACCAATCTAACGTTTCAAATAAAGAATCGATGAGATTTTGCAAATTTTATACGTTTTTTAATTAAAAAAAGTTTTCAAGCTCTTAAAAAATCACCGTTTATAATACTCTTCCAAATATCTAGAAAGTCAAAATACCTTTAAATGGTTCAAAGGGGGATTCTAGAACCATCTTGAGTTAAGTTGTGTATATGTCACGTTTCGTGGTTCTCGTTCGGAACACCAAATTATTCCAACAATAAATTGCCTTACTGTCATCTTCTTAAGCATATGGGAATTCTATGAACTTATTGTTTAGTGAACAAAATCTATATAGACAGAAAAGAGACATATTGGTTATTTATTGTAGCCCAAGTAGTTTCACTCCGCTGATATTTCGTGAGTAATCAATTTTGAATTCAAAACATTGACTTGACAAATATTTATATCTTTGTTCTTAAAAGTCCTTTCGAATCGATTAAGTATCCAAGTAAACATAAGAAAAGTGTAATGAATTTTAAACAGTTTAATTTTTCTAATTTAGTTTTCATTTATAGTTTTTTAAGTCGATTCAGTTGTGTAAACAAAGTCATTATACTCGTACTTGTTACTTTTGTGTCGCTCATGTATTTGTCTATAGGTATTTACAGAAGTTTCGTAATTAATGATTTAATAAGGGCTATTAGCTTAAAAAAAAGGACGAAGTATTAGGAGTAGACATAAATTGACCTAATTAGATTCATACAGATAAAGATATGTCAAAGATATGTCACTTGATTTATCAGAAACTTAAATTCAACGTGTGAATTTTCATGTTTGACATAATTGAGGTATTATTCAATTCATGCTCTTCTTACTCCAACCCTATTAATGAATGTCCTTATTTACAAACTACAACGTATGTAATGTACATATGTACATATTTTAACGTGTCTTACATTATATTGATTTTATATAGCCACCTTCAAAACGTGTCCTTTTATACTGACGACGCACGATGAGTGTTTACACAAATTTTCAAAATCTAATTTTAATGAGGATTAAATTATATTTTAACATTTTGTGTGTGGTCTTTGTGATTTACGTTTATAAATAGACATACATAAATTATAAACTTATAAGTACCTAAGCTCATAGGCACATGAACTCGTGTGAAGAAAATTCAAAGAGGCCGGCGGCGGGGGAAAAGGTATATTAGCTTATACCTAGGATAGAAAATGGGCTTCAATAAATTGATTAGGTGGACATATATGCGTAGCTTTTAAAATTGTAACGAAACAAAAAAAGGCTGGGATGCGATTTGTCTTGCTTAAAAGTTTGTTGGTTTTTGTGTTTTTTGTTAAGAAGGTTGTCTGTTGAATTATTCTTAATAATTTTAATAATTCCAACAATATTTTTCATATAAAGAAATAGTTTAGTTTGAAAATCTAGTTTTGTTAAATAGATTTTTAGTCCAAAACAAATGTTTACCAATTTTAGTTCAAATTCTTAAATTTTTACAAATTGGACGAATGAAATTAATTTTAGAGATATCAAGAAGCGATCATCAATTTTTACCCAATTTGCGCACTATTTTTTGTAGACTTAATTTTTTTATGAAAAAACGGACTGTTCGAGTTTTATAAAGAAATAAACTACTAAATATTGAAAACAATAATTTCTGCAAAATAAAAAAAAATTAAAGACAATCAGTCTTATTTAATAGAATTCGCTAAACAGATGAATAGTTATACAGTGAATAAGGATTTATGTAGGCTCTATGTAACGTTGCAAAAATTCCTATTTATAAAAAAATCTGCTATAAATTTTAGTTATACAATGCTTATATCAAAAAAAGTGCCAAAAGTACTATAAAATCTGCTAGTTGTCATAGCAACTAAAATATAACAAAATAATTCCAATTATTTGTATGATATTCTCTTTCGAAAATCTATATTTTTTTTAGATTCTTCGTTTCTTCGGCTCACGAGCTAAACTCGAGAGGCATTATTGTTTTTATTTTAATTTCAAAAAGAGAGGAGAGAAATCAAAATGACATTTACGAAATAATAATAACAATAATTTCCTTATGTAGGCTCTATTCAACCTCAAAACGCGTTTAGCTTATTATGGGACTATGCAACCTTGTATAAGTTTTATAAATAGCATTTTTGCGTTTAGAGGCATTATAGAGATAACATAACTTTATGTAGGCTCTATACAGCGTTTTTAAATAAGACTGAATATTTTTAATTTTTGAAAAGCTATTTGAGACGAATGTAAATTTTAGTATAGTTTTTTTCTATAAGGTTTTTATTTTTTTGCAAAAAACTGTCAATTTGACTTTTCTAAAAATTTAACTGAATGCTGATAACAATATTTTTGAAAAGATACAAGTAGTTTAAAGCCAATATTTCAAGGTAAGTAGGTAGAAATTGCGATCTCAAGGCAACCTAGCCTGAGATCCAATTAGCGCTATAGTGCGCCGTTTTGATACCAAAAACTCGTTTGACCTGTGATTGAAAGGGATAGATTTATAGAAAAGCTTCGATTATGTTAGAGCTATTTTGTCGTATCGAGATTAGGTCTCTAATCTTTGTCTCAGATAGCTTATCAAGTTTGTGAAAGAATGCTTTTCCAAACTATTTCATTCTAGTGTTTGCCAAAGCAGGAAATTTGCGGAGGAAATGGATTATCGTTTCACTTTCTCTTTGGTCACTACAACTACCCCAAAAGGTGTTGTAAGAGATACCCAACTTCTCTGCATGAACTCCTATAGGTCAATGGTACAAACCGCAACAATCCTGGCTTTGTCTTGCCTTGGCCTGCATAGAAGATCGTTTGTACGGGTTTTATTATAGGTGGGCCATTAAGTTAACCATTTCCGCAAGTGAGCTATGAAGGGCCGATCCTTGCCTGGCTAGCTCGTCAGCCCGTGCATTTCCCACGATATCACTATGCTCCGAAACCCAGATCAGGGTGACACCGAGGTTAATATTCAGGCTCGCAAGCTCATCGCGACATTGCTGGACCAATTTAGATGAGGATATGGCCGAGTTAATGGCTTTGACAGCTGCCTGACTATATGTAAAGATAGCCGCATTTCGGTTTTGGTTTGGGCTTTGTTTAAGTACCTTACATGCCTCCCTTATTGCCAGCAGTTCAGCTTGAAAAACGCTAGCAAAAACAGGAATCCTAAAGGATTTATCTACGTTTATTGACTCAGAAAAGATCCCAGAACCAACTCCGCACTATATCTTTGAGCCATTAGTAAAGATGGCTGTGTCGAAACCTATCGACACGATGTCATCCTCCCAATCTTCTCTGGATGGGAAAATAACCTTAAAACCCTTACTAAGGCTCAAAGTAGAAGTGCAGTAGTCAGTGTCTACCGAGATAATGTCCGAGGAAATTAATTTCGTTGTGTTGCTGTGACCATAAGGTTTTGACAACCAGCTGTTTGATTCCTTCAGCTTAATAACGCTGCAGGAAACTATGTATTTAATAAAAAGGTCGATTGGTAGAAGATCCAAAATAACGTTTAAGGCGTCCGTTGGGCAAGTACGCATGGCCCCTGTGGTGCCCACGCAAGCTGTTCTCTGAACCTTCTTTAGCTTATCAATATTATAGGCTTTGCTAAGAGCAGGCCACCACAAAATCGACCCATATGTTAAGATTGGACGTACTACGGCTGTGTACGTCCATAAAACCATCTTCGACTGAAGTCCCCACCTTTTGGCAACACAGGCCTTCTTAACCCGTACTTCAATATTTAGTTTCCAGTTTAGTTAAGGGTCGAGTACAACTCCCAAATATTCTGCACTGGAAGACAATGATAGGATTTGACCGTTGAGTCGAGGTAGCGTGAAGGGCGGTACTTTAATTCTGGTGGTAAAGAGCAACAGTTCAGTTTTACTTTGGTTAACTCCAGGTCCACAACTGGCGGCCCAGTTGCTAACTTTCTTCAAAGCTGACTCCGTGATTTCACTAATCACAGAGGTGTACTTTCCAGACACCAATAGCATCAAATCATCCGCATAGGCTACCGCCTTCACTCCACATCTCTCTAATTTAACGAGAACTGTATCCAGAAGCCATAGAAGAGGTGAAAGAACACCACCCTGGGGTGTTCCCCTACTCACGTATCTCAAAGTTTTGAAAGGATATTTGAGTCGAAACTCAATTTTAATCAACTTTTATTAATTTTTTTGTTTAGGTTTTTATTTTTTGTAAAAAAAAACTGTCAATTCGATTTTCCTCAAAATTTTACACAATGTTAAAACAATATTTCTTATAAATTTAAATTAGTTAAAAGCCATAATCATAACTTTTTGAAAAGATATTTGAGTCACAATTAAATTTTTACCAACTTTGAGTAATGTTTTTTTTTCAGGTTTTTGTGTCTTTATTTTTATAAAAAAAATTGTGTCTTCTATTTTTCTTAAAATTTTACCAGAAGTTTAAAACGTTATTTTTCGTTGCACAAAATTGTTTTGGAGATAAAATCATTTTGTATTCGTAAAATTTTTTAGGTGACAATTTTTTTTTGTGTTTTTGATTTATAAAAAAAACAGTTGATTTGAATTTTTTCAAGAAATATGTTTCTTCCGTATCACGTTACAATACTAAAATTTAATTCAAGTCTCTAGCGTTTTTGGTTCGTACAATATTTAGGGTTAACCATGTGGACGACGAAAAAAACGTAGCAAACGTACGGACGAACGGACGTACACACGCACGCACAGACATCTTTCTAAAAATCTTTTATTTCGACTCTAGGGACCTTGAAACGTCGGGAAATGTAAAAATTTTCAATTTGACAAATCGGACCCATTACAATAACTTCCTATGGGAAATTAAAAAAATTAAAGTTATTTATAATAAGCCATGAAAGCTTAATTTGTACCTTCTAAGAACTTCCTTAAAAGTAACCTGATTTTAGACTGGATAAACACAGTATGTGTTTGCGTTTGTAGAGGTTGAATGCTTAATTCTTAATATATTGGTCCTATAAAATAAAACCATAATCACTATAAGTTTATGCCTTCTGCGTATTCCGTCCAATTTTTCGATTTTGACATTTTTCGAAGTGTCAAGATTCCTAGAATCTAAATAAATTTTTAGAGAGATATCTGTGCGTGCGAGTGAACTTAAATTTTCACTGTCAAGAAACCATTTTTGGTCGTCCAAAACTCAAAAACCTGTAGAAATATCGACTTCAAATAAATTTCTTGTGCATATAAAAACTCAGAAAGATGCAGAAAGGACTGTCAAATAATTAAGTGGGTTGTTTTGGTTGGTAAAATATATTTCACGAACCAACTGCGCTTATATTTTTTTTTAATACAGGGCCATTTTTCGGGTTCAAAAGTAAACGTAAATAAAACACATATAAAATATTTATTTTCATGATATTCCTTTGTTACTATAACGTTTGCACGTTGACATAACGTGTGAAACACTAATTCATTTAAATGACCACCATGCAAATTTTTGCAAACATCGATTATTTGAAGTGATTTTGCAAGTTTTTTGAAACATTTTCGTTGGTATCTTAGCCATAACTTGACGAGAAATTAAGGGACCAGGAAATTTCTTTTGCAATGAAGCCATTTTCGCTCAAATTAAGTGACATGTGGCACGGTCTAAGTCGTATTCTTTAATAGACAAAAAAAAAGTCTGTTATCATGCTCCGAATTGACGGTGACAGTAGTTCCATCGACGTTTTCGAACAAGTAAGGTCCAATCACACCTCCAGACCAAAGAACGGAGCAAACAGTGACTTTTTGAGGCCTCTCTTCAATTACTTAAGGATTTTCATAACACCAAATACTACAATTTTAATGTTTTTGGCTGGACATCAGACGAACGGAAGGACCCAATTTTTTCGCCTTCGTTACCAACGTAATGTGATGTTTGATTAAAATCCCTTACAAAATATTTGTCACCTCAAACACTTCGAAACAAAATGTATCCATCGAAGAAAAAACGTTTTGACACCTGGTAAAATTTTGAGAAAAATCGACGGTATTACAAAAAAAGTGACAGTTCGTGAAAATAAATAAAACAAATACGCACAAACCGACCTACTAAATTGAAACGACCAGCTATTAACGGGACCATTCTATCTGTATAAATTTAGCAGTGGCTAAAAGTTAAAATAGCCAAACGGTTTTTTCAACTTCAGCAAATTTGTACGAGATAGTAAGATGTTAAAATCGTTTAAGATTAGGTAAATCATCTTTAGGTTTTGTAACTGTCTAAGGCTTTAATATTTTACAAAACCGTTTAAAATTTTAAGCCATTGGATCCAAGTTTATTTCATATTAATAAAATATTTTTCAACATTTAAAACATTTGTAAAAAAAACCAACAGTCAGTTTTTACATACAAATTTAAATCTACAAAAAATACTAAGAAAATTGGTGAAAATGAATGTTCGATTTGCGATATATCTTGAACAATAGAAGGTATTGACTTAAAAATGATTTCATTCTGTGCTAAATTTGTATTTAATGTGTGATAATGGTTTGAACAAAATCCTATCTGTATATATTTATATAAGAAATAAAAACTTTTAAAATTAGTTTTCAACACAACACTTATTTTACAACATGTAAAATATTGTTGCTAGACTTAAGTTAATTTCTTTGATAAGATTTTCTTTCAGTTGATAACTTTTTTTACCAAGCGCAATTAAAGCAGATTGAAATATTTTGAAAACAAGAAATGATCTTGACTTCAAATTTGTTTATTCAACATAAAATATGTACAGTTTCATAATAAATCGATAGACGATAAATAAATTCTATAGAAATTAATGCGGAAAGATACAGAAAGGTATCTCAAAAAAATTTAGTGGGAGGCTTTTAGACCATAGCAATTTTAAAGAAGAAGGTAGTACCCGTGGTATGGTGGTTAGAGCGTTGGACTGTTATGCGAGAGATCTCGATTTCAATCACTGCCTGTGCCACCTAAAGCTTTTTTTCTTGGGTACTGCTTCTTGCGAGGAATTGACAAACTCTCCAAGAGTAATTCTTGTCATGAAAAAGTGCTTTCTCAAATTAGCCGTGCGGATTCGGCATATAAGCTGTAAACACATTTTCTGAAAACATTACTCGCACACAAGAATGGTTGAAAGTTGTAAGCCCATAGGCTCTGGTTCTCTAAGAACTGTTGCGCCACTTAATATCGCCAAAAATATCTCACGAAAAAATAAAGCTAGAGACTTGAATTTCATTTTGTATTGTATATTGTAACGTGATATTTTTGGAAAAAATTAGAATGAACGGTTTTTTCCTATAAATCAAAAAAAAAACCAAATTGTCACCTCAAAAGTTTTACGAACATAAAATAATTTTATCTCCAAAACAATTTTGGGCAACGAAGAAAAACGTTTTAATATTTGGTAAAATTTTTAGAAAATCGAATTGACAGTTCTTTTTTTTTT
>NC_079147.1:288841572-288935168 GCF_945859685.1 Eupeodes corollae
AAAAAAAAATAATGTATCCCGGTATTTCCTCTTAAATCAATTTTACTAAGTTTTAAAATAAAATCGGTTCGTTTTGTTAAAATGAAAATATTTACATATCCAAAATCCTTAGAATCTAAATCTATGATTTTTAGAAAGCCTTACACTCCGATAATATCTTAAGAACCATCAGAGATAACGACTCCATATACATTTGCTTCTATATATAATAACTAAGTCAAACGCTCTTCTTCTTGTATCTAAACAGTCTGTTTAAAAACAGTAGCTTAAAAAATGCTGAGCTAGAGCTGTAAAGTATTGTTTTGTGCTTTTATGTATATTTCAATAAATAATAATAATAATAATAACAATAATAATAATAAAAAATGCTTGCCACATTCAAAACCCATGGAAACTCGATTTTAAATGTTAGAAACCTTGATGAAAGCCTTAACTATCGTTGCGAAAAACACTCGTAGAAATCTGTCACTGAATCTAATCATCTACCTTTTTTGTTTAGACATATTATAAAGCAGCTTATCTACATGGGTTAATATTTTATGTTTGGTTTATGTTCATTACATAAGAAGTTCATTGTGTGTCTTGTTTATTTTCAAAATGAGGATTAAATATCAATTTATAAAGGACAGCTTTATATTATAATTAATATATTTATTAACATTATATAGGTACAATACACCTCATAAATGTTACACAAAGGTGAATGATGATTTACTTGTTATAAATTTCTTGTGTAGAGCCTTTAACTCTCATTTCATTAACAAGCTATTTACAAAATAATCATTTCTGGAAATTCCATAACAGTGTTATGCAAAATATAATTCCCTTTGTGTAAACTCCTTTTTCCCCATCACGCAACGCACACATGTAGGTATCGTAACTCGTATACACATAAAACACAGACAGTCATAGTTGCAGTCGTCAAGCATCATGAAATTCCCTTAATCAGCTTACAAATAATAATACAATTTGACTGCCATGCCGGTCCTCCAGGACAAGGACACGGGCTCAAGCTCAGACTCACCATTGTATAGCGTGTATACACGGTTACAAAATATGGAAGAACCATGGGAAATATTTTTGAAGCAGCTCTCACGTCCGAATCCAGAACATACCTTTACCTATGAATGAATAGAGGACATGCCAAGTGAGAGAGGAGAATAAATATACGTGTCGTACTCCTGTTGAGTTTGGCTATTTGGGTTAATTGGACACACGGTCACATAATAATAATAGTAACAAGCATCCTTTCTTTTACTTGCCTCCTACAGGACTCGCACTATGCAACATATACATAGGATCTCCTATCTCAATGTCCATCAGGACTCATCAATAGATGGGAAATTCATAGTGTTGTACGCTGCGTATTTCCAAATTACGTAAAATATTCCTCATTTATGGTTTTTGGAAATTTTTCCTCATAACATCACTCGGTCGTTCATAGTTATAAGTTGGGTTTTTCTATTTCTAGGCCAATCAAAAATAATCATTGGTCTTTACATGATGACGAACGAGGTGAGGACAAGGACAAATATATACTTGTGTTAGTGTTATAGATCTCTCTTGGTCTAATGCTTTATTCTTCACGAGATAGTGATGCGTGAGACTTCAAATTAGCATCAAAACACACGTTTGCTGACAACGTCATGATGGTTGGATTTTTGAGCCTTGAAACTTCACGTTCATGTTGTGACAATGAAATTTTAAATTGTTGACTCTATGACATGTTGTCAATGACAACCGTTTAATTTGAGACGATTTTTGTAGAAAATTTTGATTTAAAATGTTTACAGAAAAAGTTTCATTTATAATAGCTCTTTATTCGTATAGTTTTTACTTTTACAGCTTTTTGATATTTGACGATTTAAAACAAAGCCATTACATAAAATAAAAAAAAAACTATAAAGTTATACACGGGACAACGGTCTAAGTCAATTGTTCAAAACTGTATATAAACGGTGATTTTTTAAGAGGTTGAGAACTTTTTTAAAAAAAAAAAACGCATAAAATTTGCAAAATCTCATCGATTTTTTATTTGAAACGTTAGATTGGTCCATGACATTTACTTTTTGAAGATAATTTTATTTAAATGTTGACCGCGGCTGCGTCTAAGGTGGTCCATTCGGACATTCGGAAAGTCCAATTTTGGGTACTTTTTCGAAATTTCGAAATGTTGTCTTCCAAAGCTGGATAGTAGCCCCACAAAAAATAGGCTAAAGGCGTCAAATCGCATGATCTTGGTGCCCAACTTACCGGTCCATTCCTTGAGATGAATTGTTCTCCGAAGTTTTCCCTCAAAATGGCCATAGAATCGCGAGCTGTGTGGCATGTAGAGCCATCTTGTTGAAACCACATGTCAACCAAGTTCAGTTCTTCCATTTTTGGCAACAAAAAGTTTGTTAGCATTGAACGATAGCGATCGCCACTCACCGTAACGTTGCGTCCAACAGCATCTTTGAAAAAATACGGTCCAATGATTCCACCAGCGTACAAACCACACCAAACAGGGCATTTTTCGGGATGCATGGGCAGTTCTTGAACGGCTTCTGGTTGCTCTTCACTCCAAATGCGGCAATGTTGCTTATTTACGTAGCCATTCAACCAGAAATGAGCCTCATCGCTGAACAAAATTTGTCGATAAAAAAGCGGATTTTCTGCCAACTTTTCTAGGGCCCATTCACTGAAAATTCGACGTTGTGGCAGATCGTATGGCTTCAGTTCTTGCACGAGCTGTATTTTATACGGTTTTACACAAAGATCTTTGCGTAAAATCTTCCATGTGGTCGAATAACACAAACCCAATTGCTGCGAACGGCGACGAATCGACATTTCACGGTCTTCAGCAACACTCTCAGAAACAGACGCAATATTCTCTTCTGTACGCACTGTTCGCATTCGTGTGGTTGGTTTAATGTCCAATAAAGTAAACTGAGTGCGAAACTTGGTCACAATCGCATTAATTGTTTGATCACTTGGTCGATTATGTAGACCATAAATCGGACGTAAAGCGCGAAACACATTTCGAACCGAACACTGATTTTGGTAATAAAATTCAATAATTTGCAAGCGTTGCTCGTTAGTAAGTCTATTCATGATGAAATGTCAAAGCATACTGAGCATCTTTCTCTTTGACACCATGTCTGAAATCCTGCGTGATCTGTCAAATACTAATGCATGAAAATCCTAACCTCAAAAAAATCACCCTTTATAATTGCTGAATTGAATTGAATTGTTAGTTGAGTGGAAAATAAACAATTCGTTATCATTTCACGATAGCGAACACCATTCACGGTACCTGCCTGACCATCCTCATTTTGAAAAAAATACGGCCTGATGATGCCGCCAGCCTATAAACTGCATCAAACAGTTTTAGTTTTTCGACAATACCTCTTAGATTGTCATTCGCCCAAGTGGAACAATTCCGGTTTTTGACGAATAAACTAAGGTGAAAATGTGCCCCATAACTGAAGATGATTTTCTTCTAAAATCGATTGCCATTTCTTGCCACCATTGTGACAATTAACGACGTTTAAAAGTATCAAAAGGCTTAAGTTCTTCGATTCTGACCCGGTTTGCTCAAATTTTCGCACGATTCTTCCAAATATATGCATATTTGGCAAATTACATTGACTGAAAAAATCACGAAGTGCATGAAATGCATTCTCATAACAAAACTGAATAATTTTAAAGCGTGGTTCGATTGTGTATCTTTCTATGGTTAAAATGGAATAAGTCTAAAATTGAGACATGTCAAATAAAATGCAAACAAAAACTTGACTTTTAGTTCTGGTTCACATTAAACATCGGCCGTTTAAATGTACCAATTCTTTATAAGCACTTCTCCAAATTATATATATATAAAATCGGCAACGCAGATCAACAATTTCGCCTACCCGACCTTAACGAAGTGAAGATAGCTTTATCTAAACTTAAGTCAAAAAAAGCTGATGGCATCGGTGCCATCACGACGGCATCGGTGCGGAACTATTAAAAGAAGCAGGCGATGACTTGATAGGGAGCATGCACAAACTCATCTGCTAAATATGGTCGAAAGAAAGCATGCCGGATGAGTGGAATCTCAGCATAGTATAGCCGATACATAAAAAAGGAGACCCTCTAAACTGCCCCAACTACAGAGGCATCAGTCTTCTTAATATTGCATATAAGATCCTCTCTGCCGTATTATGTGAACGTCTGAAGCCATTCGTCAACAACCTGATTGGTCCTTATCAGTGTGGCTTCAGACCAGGAAAGTCCACTATCGACCAAATATTCACACTACGGCAGATCTTGGAAAAAACCCAGGAGCTTCAAATCGATACCCACCACCTCTTAATCGATTTTAAAGCCGCGTATGACAGCATCTATAGGGAAGAGCTCTACCAAGCATCCCTGTCAAACGTATCCGTTTGTGCATAATGACGATGGAGAATGCACGCTGCTCTATCAAGGTCGGAAAAGATCTTACCGATGCATTTGATGCCAAACAAGGTTTTAGACAAGGCGATGCACTGTCATGCGACTTCTTCAACATCGTTCTGGAAAGAATTGTGCAAAACTCAACCGTCAACACTAGAGGCATAACCTTCCAAAGGTCCATCCAATTACACGGATACGATGATAATATTGACATAATTGGAAGATCAAAGCGTGATGTCAGTGGAGCGTTTTTGAGCATTGCGACGGAAGCGAAGAAGATGGGTTTAGTGGTCAATGAGGGCAAGACCAAGTATATGCTGTCATCAAAAAAGGACACTGAACGACGACGTCTTGGACAAAATGTCACCATGGACAACTATAACTTTGAGGTAGTTAAGGACTTTGTCTACCTAGGCACCGCTATTAACACAGACAACGACACCAGCGATGAAATCAAACAAAGAATAACTCTTGCAAATCGCTACTTCTTTGGACTTATAATTCAATTGAGAAGTAAAGTCCTCTGTCGAGCATCTAAAATCAACATCTATAAGACACTCATCATCCCGGTTCTCAATTATGGCGCTGAGGCCTGGACCCTGTCAAAGAAAGATGAGAGCGTCTTAGGATGCTTCGAGAGAAAAATTCTTCGGGTAATTTTTGGTCCCGTACGCATAGATGGAGAATGGAGGAGAAGATATAACGACGAAATGCACGGGCTGTACAGCGACACTGACCTAGTTAGCAGAATTAAAGTCCAACGCTTAGGTGGCTGGGTTATGTAGAGCGAATAGACATCAACGCTCCAGCCTAGAAGGTCTTCGAATCCAATCCCGATTGACGGCACAGTAGAGGAAGACCACGACTCAGGTGGGTAAAGACCTCAACCAACTTGGCGTGCGAAACTGGAGACAGCTAACTAGGGACCGAGCTGGCTCGAGACGCATGTTGGTTGAGGCCCAGGTCCGCCCCGGACTGTAGCGCCACCTTAAGTAAATTAGATAGTAATTCTTTATAACGACTGCTGCAAGATTCTTATAAGTGCTCTACGGATTTCCTATAGGGATAAATATGTCATGTATTAAAGGGAATAGGGAGAATTTGTGTTCCCCCATTTTTACTTGCGACATATAGGTACTATGTATATGGCAAGTTTTGCATTCGTGCAAAATTTCGAACTCGAGATTTTAATCAAACATGATATTACGATGGTAGAGAAGTCGAAAAAAGTGGGTCCCGCGATTCCGTCCGGTCGGTTTTGTCTGTCTGTCCACGCTCCTACAGCCTAAACCATTGGGTCGATTGAGTTCAAACTTGGAAGTTAAGGTTTTGAGCAGATTCGCGTTAGGCGTTTTTTTCATTTTTTTTTTTTAAGATCAAAATTAACAGTGGCCCCCATACAATTTTTTTGGTCAAAAACCGAAAATTCGAATTTTCTCAAAAACAAACCGATAGATTTTTTTTTAACTTTCTCTAAAATTTTATTTTTTAACTTGGCTTCTTTTTATAAGAAAACCATATTTTTGTATTGCTCAGGAAAGGTACCGCTCATAGAACCGTTATTTTGTTTTTTAATTTTCTCAGCAACTTATGAACTGATTTTAATAATTTTTTTTCTGAATAAGCTCCTATATTGCCCTAACAATATTTGATTAACAAAAATGCAATTTTTAATTGTTTGGATTTTTTAAAAAATATTGAATTTTTATTTTTCAAAACTCTATATCTCAAAAACGGGTCAACAATTTTTTACGAAATTCAAACGTAAGACGTATATTAACAATCACTAAACAACTGCATTCCAAAAATATTTTTAGAACAAAATTGGAAAATTTTATATATAAAAAATTAATTTAAAAAAAAACCGCTCTAACGATTTTCAAAACAAAAATTTGAAAAATCAACGGTTTTTTTATTTATAAAATGGCATTTAAATTTTAGAAGACAAACTTATTTTTCAGGTAAAATTTTGAATCTTAAAATATTATTTTTTAAATTATTTTTAGTGTGCATGAGCCCGAAAGAGCGCATTATTTTGACAAAATTGTAATTACCTACATTCCTATCTTTCATCCAAATTAATGCATTTGGTACACATTTATATGATATATTATTTAATCAACAATCTATTTTAAAGTGTCTATCAAGAAGTAATATCTTGGTAACTTTGTATATGTGATTTTGAAATATTATTCTTTACGAATAAGGTTGTTTCACACATGATTTACTGGCCTTACTCGCCTATAGAAAAGAATAAATACTTAGTACCTACAAGTTAAAGAAACTGGCCAGAAAGGGTATTTGTATTTTCTATTTGAATCACTTTTTCAACCCATACACATTAAATACCTATCTATAAAGGTATTACGTATAACTTATACAACTACTGCTTACGTGTCACTTCTTAACTAAAATCCAAAACGCACAAGAGCCTGACTGTTAACAACACATGGACAGCAATTTCTTGTACTTGTTCGTATGCTTGTTTTTTAAAACTTTAGTGAAAAATATAGACTGAACGTAATAACCCCAAGTTTGCGCTGAAAACTTGTAGTAAAGAAGGAATGTAGTATGTACATTCTAGCCACCAATAACATTCCTTCATTATCATCATAAACATGTCATTATCTATCTATCTGCATAAAGCTAAGCACGCCAAGTGAACTATTCTATGGTCGTGTTAGACATCTACCTGTTACCTAACTACAGAACCAATAGGCGATCGCCTTACAATTTAAACATTCATGGTCTGCCTCTTTCTTATCTTATTTATTTTCCATCCTGGTTCTTCTAATATGAAATTACAATAAAGTTACCTAAAGGAAAAAAGCTTTTAAGGAACAAGTTGAATCTATATGAATCGCATTGTAGCTCTATAGATAATAGAAACCATTTTTCATATACAAAGATCGTACACAAGTAAAAGCAGACTGTAACTAAAAACAAAAATCGGTAAAAGATCCTAAACAGCTGACTTAAGCATGCAAAAGTTTGTTTCATCCCCTTATTATATACGATATTAAGCCATTTTGTTTGTTATATAAAGTGCGTTGATATAAATAAAACAAAAACAAATTCATCAACCTTCATATGGTAGCTCTTTAAGCCTAGTACATACTTGTGAACCATCTCGTGAACCCATACAAATTTCAGTTTTTGGTTCACTCGTGAACTTGCTTGTGAAGCTGAGTGGAGAACAAAGTGGAGAGTTTTCGTTCACGGGCAATTCACGTGCAAAATGTACGGGAACTGTTGGTGAAGCTTTGACATTTGGTTTGTTCATGTTCACAACGTGTACTCACAAGTGTGTGCCAGTGAGCAATGTCAAAAGTTCACTTTCTCCACTGGCGAACGTTCACTTCACGAGGAAGTATGTACTAGGCTTTATGTGAAAACATATACGAGGATAGACTCAAATAGAATGAAGGAAATTGTGTAGACTTTTTGGGTCGAACATTAATTATCTCCCTTACTCTGCTGGCTGCTTATGGGAATGGAAATAATATTTTTCTCTCGCTCCCGCTGAATTTCTCCACTTTCGATACTAACGCCACGCCAACGACCCCGCATCTGGTCGCCCTAAAAGTTTCTGCTCATGAGAGTACTATGGTTTTCATTATGTACAATTGTACATAACGGCATTTATATCTTTGAAGACAAACTTAATTTACAGGTATATTTTATAGCTTTTTAGTCTAATCGATGCAATAGTGGCATTGTGGAAGGGTTACGCTTTTGCGACAGTAGACAGTATTGAGTATTTTAAAGCATTAAATTCTACACGGTTTTTTTTCCCCATTGGACAATGCTGTCAAGATAAGATTTAATGAGCTAATCATACGTTGACGTTGGTAGTCGACATCCGAACCACATGGATGAGAATCTAAAAACGAATATGACAAGCTTAGGGTACTGTCATCAGCGAAACAATTTAGTGGGTCTGAAGTTTTAGACAAATGATCATTTATAAAAACAAGAAAGAGTGTCGGAGACAAAACGGACCCCTGGGGCACACCAGTGTTTATTAAGTGGATATCGGATTTGAACCCGTCCAATACTGCTTGAATTGAACGGTCCAAAGGGTAATTTCTAACCCAACGAAGAAGGGATTTATCAATACCAAATGCACGCATTTTCGATAAGAGAGCTTGGTGCCAAACTCTTTCAAATGCCTTTGAAATATCGAGTGCAATAATCTCACTTTCGATGTAAAGATTTATTCCACTGTTCTGTGAGATATGCCATGAGATCACCAGTGGACCTATTGCTACGATACCAAACTGTCGGTCATTAAGAAGCTTCCGTTCTTCAAGATATTTCTTGATTTTTTTGATAATTAATCAGCGTTTCCATGACCTTGGAAAGAAGGGATGTAATTGCAATTGGACGATAGTTAGAGGGGGAGAAGGATTCGCCTTTTTTAGGCAAAGGCTGGTCAAATGCAGTTTTCCATCCACTCAGAAAGAGACCTGTAGAATAGGGCAGATGGAAAAGCTTACGCAGTGGTTTCGCCAGCGTTGAAGAACATCTCTCCAGAAAGCAGCGGGGATAGTATCCGGACCAGCGGATTTGTGAATGTCAAGATTTTTAAGTACTCTAGTAACTGAACGAGTGAGAAAGAAGATTCATCCCAAAGAATCGTTTACGCTTTTCAGTACAGGTTGACTCATGTCACTCACTGTCAGCATCGAATTAATTGAGAATTAATTAATTATCAATCGAGCTTACAAAGGAAGTGTCATTAGAAACGAGCGCAGGAACCGGCAAAAACGTAGTGTTACGACCCTTTTTTACAAATAACCAGAAACTTTTACTAATATTGACATTATTTTTTGCCATAATTTCTGGACATGCATAGATTTAATGCGTCGTATATGTCCGTTACAGGTGTTTCTAGCTTGTTTGAACTTATTCCTCTTTTCCTTAGTTGGGTTGGCTTTGTAATTCCGGAAACTTACATTTTTGATCCTAATTACCTTTTTACTGCTCAAGACAAACCATGAGTTTTCTTTGGGCTCAATAGATGTTACCCTATTCGGGATAAAATTTGTCATTTCACAAAGATTTATGTTTGTAATCATATCTGTACTGGAATCCACGTCACTATCGAAGAAGCATAGTGACCAGTTAAAGTTCCTGAAGAATTCATTGAGTTCGTTCCAGTTGGCTTTCTCATACTGCTAAACGTTCAGAGGTAAGAAACAAGTCTATGGATTGACCTGCAACGTCAGGAATCCAAATTGGATCGTCAACTAACTGAGGCAGGTGGTTTATCTCGGGAAAAATCTCGACATACGAAGGATGTCCGACCAGAATAGCGCAGCCATGAAGAATTGTGAACATTAAAATCGCCCGTAACAACGATCTCACTGTGCGGAAAATGGGATACAATACTCTGGATAGAGTCGGACATCGCATCGAATTCGTTTGAAGTCGAATTACTGTCCAAACTTGGGCTGTGATAATTAAAACAAGTATGAATGATACGACCTTGAACAGTAAATATTTGTATTAATACATTGGTCATACTGAGGCAGAAGCTGGTAGCCACTATCATTACGATCATTAAAGGTTAGACCATGGTTAGATAAGAATATTGGCACTAATATATAACCATAAAGGTTAAACTCCGAATGATCGGTGTTTTCAACAACCTCGGTTTCACTTAGTGCCAGAACAGCTGGCCTGTTTAAAACAGTATCGAATAAAAAAGAACAAAGACTTTTTCTTAGCGCCCAAATGTTGTTATACTCGAGACAAAACTTACCAGTTATCACAATACACAACAAAAAAAACCAAAGCAAGACAGTTATATGTGTAGAAAATTTATTTTGATTACTTCAATGTTTTATGTTTAAGAAATAAGGATTCTGGGAACACAAAAATCACGCGGACTTTCCAAAATACTGATAATTTTGAACATCGCTTATGGTAAGATAACTGGGTCAGAAAATTCTTTCTATGCTTAGATTTGCAATAAATAAGTGAATCCAAACGAAGCACGTTAAAAGCTTCACTTTGTTATAAAAATTGTAGTAACTAGATGAAGGAGGACAAATGATAAATATATGGCCTACAGCTCGTAGAAAACCAGGGCCTATACTTACCACTCTCAACAATTTTTGTTAGTGAGTGAAAAAAATGTTGTAAGTGGTACAGACAATGTCCCTACAACGGATATTTCCGAATTTTTCAAAACAGCTTTAAGATAATAAACTTCTTTTCAGGTTTAATTTAAAGACTCAATAAATTGTCAAAACTAAAAATTTAAACCCAAATCCGAAATAAATGTTAACTTTCTTCAAACTTCTCTCAACAATTCAGAAGCATTATATTCGTGCAGTTAAAGTCACAAAATAACTTACCCTACAGAACCTTACAGTGTACAGTGCTTAACTGATATAGAATTCAGATAAAATCCAAAAACCCGACGATTAAAAGTATTTTCACCCCTCATGGAAGTACCATTTTCAATCGAAGTACATATATTTTGTAATGTATGGTATACCTACATAACTTCGACTTCATATAAAGGAATTCGAGTATTGTGATATGTACATGATGAAATTAGAGTATCCGAAGTAATAGAATTTCGCGTGCATTGCATTTCTACAAAATACCATCATCACCATCGCCATTTCGTTTATATACCACACCAAACGAAAGCGATTTGTTTCATTTAGTTTTCACTAATTAGGAATGGAATGAAAAGCTTTTGGAAATTCGAACCGGAAACAAAAAGGTTTAAACATGAAGCTTGTTGAGATGAATCCTGATTAAGATTGTATTATATAACAACTGTGTATGGGTTTGGTAAAAGTATAGTAATATGATAATCGAGGATTTTAAATTTATTTTAACATCCAATATCACTTTTCATTGCGTCGTCAGCTTAAATCAGTACCAATTATTTCGTAGTCCTTGAAAGGTTTTAAGGGTTTTTTGTTTAAAATATCACCATCAATACCGATATCAGGTTTGTATATTGTATAATTAACTCGGTATTAAACCTTAACAAATCACTTCCTTTCTTTGTTTATACATTACCCTTTTTATCCTAAGATATACGAGTATTATGTGGGTATGTCCTTTTGACATTTTTCCCAATGATTGAGGTCATTTTATAAACACAAAAGAAAATATAAGGATGATGAATATAATAGAATGAAACAAAAACTTATGCAGGTTGATAATATTAATTTGCTGTCTCACAAACTATGCATTTTGTTGAGCTTATAGACGAATATAGAATGCAACTGTAGGTAGATACGTTACCTTTGTATAAAAGGTCCTTTTTCTATATAGGTAATACGGTTAAACAATGAAAGGATATATATTACAAACAATTAATTAAAAGCTTTATTCTTTGTTTGCACTTTGTCTTTTTCTTTATATAGAAGAAGAAAGAATGTGGAAACAAAAACAAAGGGAAAACTAAAAATTACTTTGCATTATCTAACGATTGAAGAGCTCAATTATCTAGGATTAAGAAGTTCTCCGCACGAACGAAAGAGTATCAAGGATTCAAGGACCAACCGATAGACCAAGACCATCTAACCAACCGCAAAAGAACTTAACCACACAGAATATACTTATATATATGCATCTATCTCCTTTCTATATGTAGTGGAATGGATTAGTTTAAATTTCATCAAGGTATTTGTGTGGAAATTATTAAACAAATCGCGCTAGAAAAATAGAAAAAGGTGTGCTGATGAAATAAATATTGCAAATAAATTGTCTACTTAAGAACAGCATTTTAGAGCTTTTGGAAATTTATAGTTTAAAAAAGAACTAGAGACAAATAATAAGGAAAGTAGATAGTAATTTGTTTAGATTAATTTAGATCAATGATAATTATAAAATGTCATTAGTGCGGGAAAAAAAATGTCACCTGAGTTATTTTAAGTTCACAACATTATTTATTTTAAGATATATTTTTTTTGAATTTTTATACCAAGATATCAAACAATTTTTTCATGAATACACTTTCACAACAAGTTCCTTATAAAAGCCTTTTAAAAGTGACTTTTTGGTAAAATTGAAAGCTTACTTTTGGTATGAAATAGTTTTTTGGTTTGTTTGACATTCTGCATTTAAACATTTTTATATTACACTAAATTAATACACAATTATACACATCGATACTTACATACATATATTAGGTACTTTTTTAAAAATAATTTATTTTCAAGTTTAAAATATACTTGCTCAAATTTGTAACACTTCGTCTATATTTTTTTTTAAGAAAGAAAAATGAATTCAAAATATTTAATCACGTTTATAAATTTTTAAAGCTCAGATTTAAAACAAAATTTAAAAATTTTAAAGTAAAATTAAATAAAATAAAAAAATAGTTTTGAAAATAAATCAAACTTTGAAATAGCTACTACTCGTCTATAAATTTTTTAAATAAAGTTAAATATACAGTGGTGGACAAGAATTTAGCACACTTGTTAAAGAAAATAAAAACCATTTAATTTTCAATTTGTTTTCTTATTATGAAATTAGTTATATATTATGTACATTACATATACATAGCATTAAGTTTTCATAGTACTTCATCAAATATGTTTAACATCTATAAGAAGAAAAAAGTATGGAATGTAGAAATTTTTCGCCTGGACACGAATTAAGCACATTCAACAGTTTCTTGATAGAATTTTACTTAACGTTATCAATTCTAAGTTTTTCTTAGTATTGGATAGGGAACCCCTTATTTTGCAGTACAGAAATTATCAAACTTTCAACCAAAGTGACTTTGGAATTGCATACCAAGCATTTCGAATCTCCTGCAACAATTGTGTTAAATTATTTGGCATTTTTGCTCAATGTGATGTTCAACATCATTCCACAAATTCTCGATCAGGTTAAGATCGGGTGATTGTGCTGGCCACTTCAAAGCGTCAATTTTATTCACCTCTAATGCACACTTCACTAACTTTGAAATGTGCTTAGGATCGTTGTCGTTCATTAAGCTCTATAATAACAGCAAATTGTGATCTGCGTAGGGTTTCATATGATCCAACAGGATAGCTCTGTACACGTTCTGGTCAATTTTGGTGTCAATTTTTACGATGGGGTATATGCGTTGGCAATGCCGCCGTGCCATGAAAAAGTAGCCCAGACCATAACTACTGCAGTGTTTCACCGTCTATATATGAGAGGGCAGTAGGCCCGTAAGTCAAACTCAATTTAGGGGTTATCGCGAGTCAAGCAAATTAAGTGGTGCGGTAACCATGGCGTTTATTCAGTAGTGACACTTAGGAAACAAAAACACCTGTTTCCAAAATAAGAAAAAAAAAGAGATGCATTTATACATTAACTAACAATTAAGGAGCCCTAGTAGTATATTTAAAATATGCATGAAAATAGTTACGGCAGTCCAGTGGCGAGTACAAGATCCCACCCCACCTACGAGTTAGCCCTTTGGCCATCGCAAGCATGCCTGCGCGTACTCTGCCGATTGGACACTCTACTTCTCAACCCTAGTGCCATCCGAGAATCCTGTGGTTCTGAATGGACATTGGGAAGTAATTTTTTTTTGTATAGTCATAGCCGAAGTAGATCCTTCTTCCGTTACATCTTAATGGTGTTTTTCGGACGCAATTCATATTTTTATTTTTTCCCATCCGATCCAAACCGGTTGAATTTGGATTCATCGCTGCAGAACACGTTTTTCCAAAAACTAAAACTAATTGGTTTGCCTGAGTCAGCTTTGGCAAACTGTAACCTAGATTTCAAATTTTTTTCTGATACAAGAGGTTTGCTCTGAGCAACGCACCCACCTAGATTTTTTTCATTTAATCGGCGTCTTATGGTCCGTGAGGAAAGATTTACTCCATAGTTCGGTGAAAATTCGCTTCGAATTTATCCTTGGTCGATAACCTATCTATGTTCATTTGTAGTTGTCTTTCTGGCCCGGTGGTTTTTTTAACAATTTCAATCACTCATGACGAAACCTGCTGGAGCATTCTAATAACTTAGAAATTTCTGTTACCGTCCGAGCTTTTGACTTAATTTTCAAGATCAGACTTCTTTTTTCCTTTGAACATCATTTTCCTTTTGCCATGACTAATCATTTTTTTTAATATAGATCATTAAAGGAATATTTAATTACTTCAAAAATTATTATTTTCTTTTAAAAACACACAAAAATATTAAAAATACACTCTTTGATTGCAAAATGGGCTAAATTTATGTCCACCTAAAAACAACGAAAATCACAAACATTCTTCTTTTTTCGCAAAACTGTATTTCACTTTTCAATCATTTACACATTTTTATTACCACATAAGGTAGTCATAGTAACAACAAAAAAATGAACCGTTGCATGCAAGTAATAAAGAATTGAAAGTAGAAAAATACTTGTACTCTTTTCAATGTGATAGAAAACAAATAACCAAAAATTTTTTTCATATAATGAAAAATCTTAAAAATCTTATTTTGTTAAATAGATTTTTAGTCGAAAACAAATTTTTACCAATTTTAGTAACACTTCTTAAATTTTTACAAATTGGATGAATGAAATAAATTTGTGAGATATCAAGAACCGAACATTAATTTTACAAAATTTGCGATTTAATTTTTCTATGAAAAAACGGACTGTTGGATTTTTCTAAAAACTATTGAATATCGAAATCAATATTTCGTGTGAGTTAAACAAAAATTAAAGACAGCACTTTTAATTTTGTAAAGCTATTTGAGTCGGAAGTACCAAGTTTAAGTACCTATTGTTTTTTTTTAGGTTTATTTTTTGTAAGAAAACTGTCAATTGAATTTTTCTCAAAATTTGTTCCAATGTTGCAAACAATATTAATTATAAGATACAATTATTTCTAAGCCATAATCTTAATTTTTTGAAAACATATTTGAGTCGAAAATCAATTTTTACTAACTTTTATTAATTTTTTTTGTTTAGGTTTTAATTTACCGTCAATTCGATTTTTCTCAAAATTTCATTGAATGCTGACAACAATATTTTTTAAATGATAAAACTAGTTTAAAGCCAAAATCTTAAAGTTTTGAAAATATTTGGGTCGAAAATCAATTTTTACCAACTTTTGTTAAATTTTCTTTTAATTTTTTATTTGTTGTAAATAAAACTGTCAATTCGATTTTTCTCAAAATTTTTCCGAATGTTGAAAATAATATTTTTAAATGATAAAATTAGTTTTAAACTAATATTTAAAATTTTTGAAAAGATAATTGAGTAGAAAATCTGTGTGCATCAACTTTTATTAGTTTTTTATTTTTTATAAAAAACTGTCGAATATCAAAAACGTTATTCTTTGTTGCACAAAATTGTTTTGGAGATAAAACCATCTTTTATTTGTAAAATTTTCGACGTGACAAATTTCGTTTTTCAGTTTTTTTTATCTATGAAAAGACCTTTCATTGGATTTTGTTCCCAAAAATATATTTGATTGGTATCACGTTACAGTATATGACATAAAATTTAATAAAAGTCTCTAGCGTATTTGGTTCGTGAGATATTTAGGTTTAGTTAAAATGTTCAAATTTGTTACTGCTATGGGAAAAAAACAAGCCACGCAATTTTCTTGAAAGCCCTTTCTGCATCTTTTTGCACTATTATCTGTATATCAAAATTTATTTTAAGTCGATATCTCTTCTGGTTCTTGAGCTCTAGACGCCGAAAAAAACTTCGCGAACGTACGGACGTACGAACGTTCGTACACACGCACGCACAGACATTTTTCTATAAATCTTTTATTTCGACACTAGGGACCTTGAAACTTCGAGAAATGTCAAAATTTTCAATTCAAATCGGACCAATTACAATAACTCCCTATTTGAATTAAAAAAAAATACTTTGAAAAATAAATCAAACTTTGAAATCCTTTTCGTCTCTAAAAAAAGTTTTTAAATAATGTAAAATATATGCAAAGGTAGAAAAAAAGGATACTGGGATGCACCCAATTATGATATTATTAGTAAAACAAATTAAATATTCATAAACTTTGAAAACTATGCGATCAAAAAAAGTCTGAAGTTAATTCTCAACACGACATATACCAATACATTTAGCGTAGTATAAGAACATATGCAAATTTTGGATTCATAAAAATGTCGTACTCGAGATTTTAATCAAACATAATTATAATTGTATTAGAGAAGTCAAAAAAACGTGTTCCCCCGATTATCCGTCACGTTAGGCTATTTTTTTAATTTTTTAAGGCTTAAGAAAACAGTATTAAGAAAATCGAAAATTCGAATTTTCTAAAAACAAAATAACGGTTTTAATAATTTTTGTTTGTTATCTTATACAAAATAATGTTGTCAACATTCAGACAAATTTCGAACTGGCGTTTTAAAAAAAAAAAAGAATCTAAAAAAACATTACTAAAAGTTGGGAAAAATTGGAAAAAAAATAAAAAATATTGTTTTGAACATTCATAATATTTTAAGAAAAAACGGATTGATAGTTTTTTTTTACAATAAAATAAAAATCTAAAAAACAACAATACTAAAACTTGTTAAAAATTTACTCTCGACTCAAATAGGTTTTTTAAATTTGAGGTATTGGCGTCAATATTATTTCATCTTATAGAAAATATTGTTTTTGAAATTAAATACACTTTTATAAAAATTTGACAGTCAGTTTATTTCATAAAAATTAAAATCTACACAAAATAGTACTCAAAATTGATAAAAATTGACGTTTGGTTATCGATAGCTATCTCGTAAATGAATTAATTTATTGATTTAAAAATGATTTCGTCCTGTGTTAAATTTTTTTAGAAAAATTCAATCTGTATTTGCTTATAAAAGAAATAAAAACTTTAAAAAAATGCTACTAAAATTGGTGAAAATTGATTTTTGACTAAAAATCTCGTTAAAAAAAAAAATTTAATCAATAAGCTATTTCATCATATGTAAAGTTTTATTGTTAATTTTTAGTTCATTTTTAAGAATAAATTAACCGACAATAACAACACGAAATTCTACAAACATTTTATGCAAGACTATCGATTTTCTTCTACTTTGAACGTCGAGGTTGTTGAGTTGAAGGAGCTGAGTAAGGTCAATGATTCCCGAGAGTTTTCTCCAGATGAGTCCTGAAACTAAAGGACGTTCTTATCACTCTACCTTTCCAGAATCATCACCACCTCCCACATAAACAAGGTATACAAGCCAACCCTTATGCCACCAACTTCCATCCGACCTCCCTCCTCTCACCGGTTCTCCTTCCCACCCTAGGTAACCTAGCTTAATTGCTGTTTACCGATCCTAATAATTTCCTTACATATCAGCATGATGTTTTTAACATCTCTTCCTTTCTAACCTCTTCTTATCTTTATTGGGCTGAATCTAATAAACGACCTTTGACGTTGATCGGCCTGGGTGGGGGCCCAATACAAAAAAAGCTCAGTCACTAACAGCGATCTGGCGATCTCCGGATTAACTAGCCTTATCTGTATATGCGAATCTCTGTACAGACGGACCTATCTTTCTTCGCAACTCAAGATTCAAATACGAATAATAACATAAAAGAAAAAAATGATGGGACCCGTATCTCTTCAAGACTGGGCGGCAGTTTAGTGTCAAAGCCTATTGTCGTATCTCCTGCGGACAACACAGAGAAGGGAGTAGTGGCAATCCATGGACCCTCCTCTGCTGTCCACAGCAACGGGAGTAGGAAGGTAGCAATACCTGATTACAGTAGTGGCAGGGTTGTAAATGATGGCCCTTCCACTCCTACTGAGAGTACATCCAGAAAGGGGAAGCTCTCGATAAGCCTATACAAACAAAGGCGGCAAGCTGCGAGAATCCTAAGGGCCTCTGGTGCATCATAAGAGGCTGAAAGGAAACCGCAGCAAACTAATCGCGCTGAATGGGCAAACAGTGTTCTTGCTGCAACAAGGACAGGAAAGACTTTACGTCTAAATGCAAAAGGTCTCTTGAAAGGGCCATACCGAAACCAAAACGGCCTCGTGTGCACAACACCAGCACTCCCCCCAATCCCATCAGGAAACAATACAGTTTCAGTGACGTCACGAAGGGCAAAGTCATGGTTGCGGTCATTGACAGGAGCGATGATGATGGCACAATATCGGCTAATCGTTGGCAGCTGGTCAAGGTTAAGCTCTCGGATGGTTTTTTAAGCATTTTAAGAAAGCTTCCAGGACCACTTCCTTCCATAAGCGATGAGGGTTGGCATCAGGGTGATGTCAAACTCATGGTTTGTGGCGATCAGATGTCTTGTGACTTATACAGCCGGTTAGGTGAAGTTTGGCAAGGTGCGAAGGTCGAGGTTGTCGCTAAAGAAGACATTCCTAGCAGACCTAGAGCCCGCATTTGGATTCCAATCGATCATCCTAGTATCCATGATATTCTCAAGGTTTGTAATCCATTCCTGTCGCCGAATAACGGAAAGATTGAAGTATCGAAGCAAGAGGAAGTGAAGGGTCTTTATAGGAGTGCCATTGTGGTACTCAATAAAGAATCCTTGGCTCATCTGGCCAACACTAGATTTAAAGCGTTCAAAGTGCTTGCTGCCTCTAAGCAGATCGTATTTAAGCTCGATAATAGGTGTCATAACCGGACACTGTCTAATAGGAAAGCACGCCACGTGGTTAGACGTATTCTCAAATGACTTTTGTGCACGGGGAAGAGGAGGAAACAGTTCTTCACCTTCTCTGCACATGCCCTGATCTAGCTCAAAAGAATTACCTAGGAGAATTCTTCTTTAACGATCTAAACTATCTTAATCATATAAGCATAATCAGCCTCTCACGTTTCGTAAGGGACTCAAACTGGTTCCATTGAGCTTAGGAGGAAGCCTCAAGATTCATGTGGTATCACAATGGGCTATTAAACTGGTCTAAGTGTGTTCGTTTCCATCATAGACAGACACTTTAAACTTTACCTTATACATAACCTAATTGATGTTGGTATATTTTACCAGAAATAAAAATCTAATAAGAATATTAAATATTCATAAATAATTTAACAAATTACCAGGATTAAAAAAAGGTTTAGTTGAAAACAATGTGTTTCCTTCACTTTTTATAAAGAGGTCGATTTGTTTTAGAATATTGATTTAATTATTTAATTTGTTAAGGTACAATAACTTTTGTACCCTTTTTTCGAATAGACGTATCTATTGTTTCAAGTTCCCAAATTGTGTGACAAAATATTTGATCCACATTGTAAACAATAATATATAAGTTTTACACTGAAAGCTATTGTCAGTATAAACTCAGCGAAAGGATGTCATTGTCAGCCAAAAATGTCTGAGGTACAATGAATACAAAATTTATAGACAAAAAATAAAGCACTATCGACGACGACGACGAAGACTACGACAACGGAAAAGATTCATACCTATAAGAAGAATGAATCCTTTCTCAAACTAGATAAATATACTCGTATAGCCGTACCTATACGCTTCTCATTTGAAAATATGATGAAAGGAACCAGATGAGCATAACGCAGAAAAGAAGCATCACACTATAAGAGTCGGGTAGAGGTACCTACCACGTGGATGATACTTTGTTCCATGAAAGAAGTAAGAATAAGAAAAAAGTATATATGTCTGTATGTATGCATAAAGAGAAGAGTTTAAAAAGCAAGATGAAGCTATATGATAAAATTTTCTAAGGAACTTTTACATATACTTTCAACAACCAACGCAAAGTTATACTTCTTTTTTCCCACGGTCTTCTGTTTTCAGAATACATACCTATAGTTTGCGTGGGCTTGACAGATTTCTTTTTGTTCTTTTATCATTCTTCCTACTTTGAAATTCAATATTCGAAAAAAATTCTAACTTAAAGTAGTTCTTGAGAAACTTCATATTTATTGTTTTTTTTTGTCTGCTTTCGCGGAAAGCTTTCTTTTTCCTATTTAAAAAGAAATTAAAGTGCTTTTTTTCTTTAATGTCATTTTTCTGTTGTTCCCTTTTACTCTTTTCGCTGCTTTAATTCAATGTTTAGCTGATGTCCTTTTAGATGATGTAGCTATGTATGTGTTTGTGTGCGTTTGCTGTTGTTTTTTTTTTTTGTATTACATATATTTTCTTTTTTTTTCGTCCTTAATAGGTATACGCCATAACACAAAACAAACACTAAACAGCCATTAATAAAAGAAGAAGAAGAAAACAAAAATAACAGAAAAAAAAACATAAAAAGAACCTCCTCGATAAATTGGCAACAAATGTGTTGCAATAAATTATGCTCTATCGACAAGCGCTAAGAATATCATTTTTGGTAAACCATCCCTAGAGTGACAAATTTTTCCTTCCATAGATAGGTAATACATATAAACAGGACACGAGTATAAAAGGACATCACGCAAACATACCTATGTATACTCTATAGTCGTATATGGGAACGGTATCGCCTCTCGCAGATAAAAAGCAATATATCAATGTATTAGGCAACGCTAGGCTGACCTTATTTTCGATTGTTTTTTTCTTTGCCTCCTCTTCCTTTTTTAAAGGATATCTATATAACGTATCAGAAAGCGTGACGACTTCGATATTCCATTAATGGATTTAAAGCCCTTTTATGGCCATCAAATTTTGTTTCAGTAAATTGAAATTGATGGATTATTATTACACATAATATATTTTTGTATTAAAAAAAGGCAAACGGTGGTATTTTTTAACACATATTTAGCTATGGTCTATGAACTTTAGTTTAAGATATTTAAATGATTGGAATAATACTTAAGATCGGTTTTAGTTAAATTTAAGTTAAAGATATCAAAACTAAGTCTATAAATGTATCTCTCTGTCGGTGTATTATTTTATTGGGTTTGAATTTCGTTTTTCAAATGTTTTTAAAATTAAGTTTTAAGACCAAATATAATTAAATGTCCCTGTGAACAACAGAGTGTAAGGGACTTCTTCTTTTTCAATTAGACTTTATTTCAATAGTCAAAATAGCATTATCAAAAACAATAACACTTATTATAAAAGAAAAGCTTTAAACATATGTTTCGTTTGAGTAATTTCGATATTTTCAACTTAAAATTTTCTTTCTAAACGGTCGAATTGAAAATTTTGACAAATCTCCATGTTTTGAAAGTCTTTTACCTGCAAAATATGATTATCTTCAAAAGTTTAAATGCAATTTAATTTAAAAACAAATTTTAGGTATAAATGTTTAAATTTTTTTATTTATTAATGCTGTTAAAAATGTTGTTTATTAAGTATAAAATGTTTCACTTATTTCTTAAAATATTTTGCATTTTAGTTTCGTTGAAAAATAATGAAAATTTAAGCGATTTTGAATTTAAAAAATTAATGGAAAAATAAAAAACATTTTTTTTTTAAATTCAAAAAGTTAAAAACTTTTGCCCAACAACATAAAACCCAAATCCTAAAATGTCATGAAGCCCAAAATTTATCACAATTGGATACTAAGCCCAAAAGGTTGAAAAAGCGAATGATGTACTGCCTAAATTTTTTTTAAATACAAGAACGAACGCCCTATTTTGTACCTGTCAGAATTTTTAACTTCCCAAAAAAAGTAATTGTAACCGGTCCGATTTGTCCAATTGAACATTTTGACATTACTCGACGTTTCATAGTCTCTATAGTCGAAATAAAAAATTTCTAGACGTACATTCGTACATCCGTATATGTTCGGGAAGTTTTTTTTGTCGTCCATAGCTCAAGAACCAATAGAGATATCGACTTCAAAAAAATGTGGTCATACAGATAATCCAGAGAGATACAAAAGGACCTCTAAAATTTTACAAACAAAAAATGATTTTATCTCCAAAATAATTTTATGCAATGAAAAATAACGTTTTTGACCTCTGGAAAATTTTTGAAAAAATCATCGCTATAAGTTGTTAAAAATTAATTTTCGACTCAAATGTCTTTTTGAGATATTGGTGATTTCTTAGCTGTTATCTTTTTGGCAACACTGGCTTAAACAGCTGTCGGACGATTCGTGTTTTGTTTCACTGTCAATATCTTCAATTTGGTCTTTAATAATTCAACCATGAATCGTCTTACAAACAAACAACGCTTGCAAATTTCTTCCCATAGGAAGTTATTGTGTTGGGTCCGATCTGTCAAATTGAAATTTTTGACATTTCTCGACGTTTCAAGGTGAATAGAGTCGAAATAAAAGATTTTTTGAAAGATGTTTGTGCGCAAGTGTGTACGTACATTCGTAAGTCCGTTCGTCCATAGCTTAAGAACCAGAAGAGATATCGATTTGAAATAAATTTTTTTATAATAATAAGGCAAAAAGATGCAGAAAGGGCTCTCAAGAAAATTGCGTGGGTGGTTTTTTTTACCATAGCAGTTTGAAAAAAATATGAAAATTTTGGTTAACCCTAAATATTTCTCGAACTAAAAACGTTGGAGACTTGAATTAAATTTTATATTATATATTGTAACGTGATATCAAGGAAGTAAATTTTTTGAAAAAAATCCATTTAACGGTTTTTTATAAATCAAAAAAAAAACTGAAACAATTTTTTTTTTTAAATAAAAATCTAAAAAAACATTTGGTACTCAAAGATTGTAAAAAGTGAATATCGATTCAAATATCTTTTTAAAAACTCGAAATTAAGGCTTCAAACTTATTTTATCTTATAAGAAATATTGTTTGCAACATTCTGAAAAATGTTGAGACAAATCGAACTGACAGTTTTTTTACAAAAAATAAAAACCTAAAAAAAAAATTAATAAAAGTTGGTAAAAATTGATTTTCGACTTAAATATCTTTTGAATAATTTGAAATATTAGCTTCAAACTCTAAAGAAAAAAAACAATACTAAAACTTGGTAAAAATTTACTTTCGACATAAAAAGCTTTTCAAAAATTAAAAATATTGGCTTCAAACTTATTTTATTTCACAGAAAATATTGTTTTCGATATTTAGTCATTTTTATTTAAAAATCCAAAAGTCCGTTTTTCCATAAAAAATAAAATCTACAAAAAATAGTACGAAAATTTGGTAAATATTGATACGAGTACATATAGACAAACTTTTAAGCAAGACAAATCGACAGACGGGATGGGAAGTTATCAGTGTGGGTCGCATCCCAGCCTCTTTTTTAATTTTATTATCAAATTGTGTGCTCTGTTAAGAAAGTTTATCGCGCGGAAAAATGAGTTCAGCGAGGAAGCTCATTTTTGTCAGAATGGGTACGTAAATAAGCAGAATTGTCTATTTTGGATTGAATTTCAGCCAGAAGCATTGCAAGAGCTACCAATGCATCCAGAAAAAGGTTAGACCGTTCAAAGATTATGCGAATTTGAACGTAATTGTGAATGGTGAGCGCTACCGTGAGATGACATCCAACTTTTTTTTTGCCCAAAATGCAAGAACTTGACTGGTATGACATGTGGTTTCACCAAGACGTTCGGTGAAATTTTTATTTCACGTTCGGGACCGGTCAATTGGCCGCCTAGATCATGCTATTTAACGTGCCCTAAGACTATTTTTTATGGGGTTTTGTAAAAGCTCATGGCTAAACAGATACGCTGGAAGACAACATTTACCATTTATTCGTGAGATACCGGCCTAAATGTTGGAAAGAGTATGGCAAAATTGGACTTAGTGGATGGCCCATTTAAGACACAGTCAAGGTCAACATTTGCATAAAATAATCTTTAAACATTAACCGTAGTATCTATTTAAATAAAGATTTCATGCATTTTTTTAATTTTATGTTTTTTGTATCAAAAAGCTTTTTAAAAATAGCTTTTTAGTTTCATAAACAATATTGTTTTCAACAGTCAGTCAAGTTTTGGGAAAATCGAATTGACAGTTTTTTTAAAAACATTGAAAACATAAAAAAACATTACTACAAGTTGGTAAAAATTTATTTTCGAGTGAAATACCTTTTCAAAAATTTGAGATATTGGCTTGGAATTAATTTTATTTTATAAAAAAATGTTACAACATTCAACATTTTTACGAAAAATAAAAACATAAACTCGGTACAATTTTGATTTCGACTCAAAAGTGTTTTCAAAAAATTAAACATTTTGTCTTCAATATAATTTTATCTCACAGAAAATATTCTTTTCGACATTTAGTAATTTTTTTTTATAAAAAGCCTACAATCAGTTTTTTCCAAAAAAAGAAACGCAAATTCTGTTAAAATTGGTAAGAATTGGGTAAAAATCTCGTTTACAAAAATAGATTTAGAAATGTAACTATTTCATAGTATTCAAAATATTTTTGGTAATTTTTAAATTATTATAACTGACAACTTTTTTAATAAAACACGAAAACCTACTAACCTTTTAAGCAAGACAAAACGACAGACGGGATGGGAAGTTATCTGTCTGCGTAGCATCCAACTTCTTTTTAATTTTGTATTTGGGTTTTATGACATAGGGGTTGGGCTTTGTAACATTTATTTTGGGCATTATGATGCTTATATGTAATTTCTATTGTTTCTAGTGTCTTATCACCCAACGAATCAGAACCAGATCATAAAATGACGTAGAGCCCAAAAAAACAACAATATATAATGTCGTAAGACCCAAGTTAAGGAATGTCATAGCGTCCAAAAATGTTAGGTGAATGGGCTTTGAGACACATATAAATATTAACGTTTGAATCGGGGCATGCTGTCCCCTGCAAGCCCCCTTCTTGTTGGGTAGGTGCGAAGTTGGGTGTACGCAAAGCATCTTTGCTTTTAAAGAATCTGGATTTTAAGAAACTTTGCATACACACAACCTCGCAACTTCTTTTTACATTAATTATTTATTATAAATAATTGTGAAATAAAATTCAATTCAATTTATAATTATTAAAAAACTTTTATTATTGAAAATAAAATTGAATTTTTGTACTTAGTAAATATTTAAGTTAAAAATTTATTAAATAATATGTCTTCAGCTTCAAAATATGCAATAAGGCCATAATACTATTCACTTTGAAAAGTTTCCTTATTATTCTTACTGAAAGGAAATATAGCCAACCATATATTTGTTACACTTCCTTGATGATCCAAGGTTTTGGGCGATTTGACATTTTTTCATTCAATGTTGGCTTTTGGGAAACATAATTTAAATTTTAAAAAGTTGTATTTCCTTAAATAAACATGTTTCATATGTATATGAACTATTATTGTGAATTATATAATACATTTCTTAACATGCAATTGTGAACTAATATTAAACTGTACTAGCTGTCATAATGGATATAATAAAGACATCAATTCTACAGTGTGGTTCATCTTTCTCGTTTTCCTTTTTGGGGTTTAGAAAATATTCAATAGTGGCGAAGAGGACGATGCCTACTGACCCAATGCGAGAACTATAGATGCATTCATAAATGCATTGCAAAATTTTCAACATAACCCTACCTCAACAAATTTACATTCTGAGCACCACAACGAAAATGAAGAACCCTTCACAAATTACATCAGAGATTGGAAAATTATCTTGCACTACGAAACATCTCAGATGCGCCAAATACTACCAACTTCTCTCCAACCTAACAGCCCCAGAAGATCCTGATACAAAATCATACGATGATCTAGTAGCCCTTTAAAAAGAAACACCTCAATCCAAAGCCAAATGATATTACAGAGCAGCATACATTTCTGCTAAGACTCCAACATGAGGGATAGTCAATATCAAGCTATTTGGCTGAGTTCAAAAAGTTAAGCGCATACTGCAAATTCACCTGTGAGTCATGTAAAAAGTCCACGCTTAATACTCATCTACGACTGAGGGGCTCCGATATTAAAGAAAGGCTTCTGCGGGAAACGGAGATGACTTTGGATAAAACAGTTGAATATGCCATTTCAATGGAGGCTTCAAAAACCGAGAGTCAAATCATGCAAAATATCCACCAAGTCCAAACGAAAGGGTCGCAAATACAAAAAGCTAAACGAAGTAAAATTTTATTTAAAAAAAAAATGTATTTTCATAAAACCAAGACAGGCTCCTTATTATTATTATTATTATTATTATCATCTTTATTTTTTTTTCATTTCAAAAATTTACAAACTTAAAACTAAAGATTACAAGCATGGCTCATGGGCCGTCTGCCGGTATATTTTTATAAACTAAACATTTTGTGAGAGAAAGTACAAAAATTTGGTTACATAAAGAAAAAAGCAATTGAAAAAAGAAAAAGAATAATGCCAGAGAGAAGAAAAAAAAAATATATATTCGTTTTAATGGTGTAGCTAATTTAATAGATAAATACATTTATTTAAAAAAAAAATATAAACAAAATCTGATTCGGGCTTTTAGTTTAGCTAAAACAAAATTATTAAGTTTTTCAAAAACAGCAATCATTTAATTATGGCAATTATGTGTTAAACAATACATAGATCATAAAGTATTTGCAATTTCAAATGCGGTTTTGGCTTTTAGTTTGGCGAAAACGAAAAAAAAAGAAAGATATCTCAAGGAATTTAATGATTAGCAATTTTTCAAATGCGATTTAGGCTTTTAGTTTAGCTAAAACAAAATTGTAATAGAATTATTATTCTAGTATATATTAATGTACATGTTTCTATATGAAACTGCATCTAATAAAAACTGAATGAGTAGACGCCATCCGTTATCTCCATTCAGAACACCTAGACATTCTTCAAGTGACAGAAAACTCTTGTTAAAATAAAGCCGACGAATTTCCTGCAAGATTGGGCACAATGCAACAAAGTGGAAAATGTTTTCAACTTGATTAAGGTTGCACAAAGTGCAGTTTGGGTTGTTACCAGTTCTGTGCGGTCTGTGATTAAGCTCTAACATCTCCGTGCGTGCTTTAAATATGATGCTCATTTCCATTACAGTAAATTTATCACTAAAGTAATTAGACGACCCCAGTCTAAGGTTAAGTTTACTGTAAATTGATCTCGACACAGACTCCCTCGCCCTATCTAGATAGCTTTGGAATGAGTGATCATCAATGGTAGATATGCAGTCGTAGAAAGCACTTCTCCACGTATCTAAACTATCAACAGATAGAGACAGAGGAAAGTTGTGTGCCGAGGCCAAATCATACCAGTCTTTAAATGGAGTATACCGGCATCTAAAACACACTGATAGGACCCTCTTTTGCAAATTGTTGGCCGGCCTTTGCATTACCCTCACTATATAATCAGCGTTTGCTTTTAAATTCATAATAAATATTGGAGCAAGTCCCGATTCGATATGTATAGCATAATTGGGCGTGTTAGTTGGGAGTCTAAAGATACGCTTGAAAAAATATCTTTGGACAGATTCGATATCTTCTAATTGCTTGTACCCATAGATTTGGTTGCCATAACACAAACAGCTTTTGATAGTTGCTTCAAACACTTTGAACTTAGACGTAGGATCAACAAGTTTGTTATTAAAAAAGTTTGACCACATACAATTTATTGCAGTTTTTGCAACTCTCACCTTATCTTTTATGTGAACACCAAAATTCAGGTTATGAGTTAATGTGTAGCCTAAATATTTAAATTCTTTCACCACTTCTAAGTTGGAACCATTGAGGGTCCAGTTGCGGTCGGTTCTAATGCTACGATGTTGGGACCTAAAGACCATTATCTTCGACTTTGAGGTGTTTATTTGGAGATCCCATTGATCACAAAATTGTTTTAATTTGTTTATTTGAAGCTGAAGTGTGACTGCATTATCAGTTAAGATCACCAAGTCATCGGCGTAGAGCAAAACTTTAATAGACAAATCACCAAAAGTAACACCACCAGGGATATAGTCTTCAATATCATTTATAAATAGTGGGCGTTTTTCTTTTTTAGTTCAGAGCTGAGCTCTGAGCATACTCTGAGCGAACAGAGTAGAGTAGAGTAGAGTTCTGAGCAGAGTATGTTCAGAGCTCTCTGATTTAATTATGAAACAACTTGAGCACTAAACTGTCATGATTCGTTCGGCAATTTTTTGGTATATAGTTTTTTTTATGTTAGTTTGAAGGCGTTCAAAATTCTCCTTAATCAAATTAATCAGAAAAACAGTCATATCGTTGATTCATTTGACGCCTGAAATAAATTTGATTCATAAAAATGCTATATGCAATTAGTTTTTCCAAAATTATCTTACCTTCTACACCAGAGCAACCAGCCTCTTCCGCCATTTTTATTGTTTTGATGATGATTTTTTTTTTTATTTCCCGGCTTTCAGATATCAAATTGCTTGTGCTCAGCATTTTACTCCGTTTACTCTGTTATTTTATTCTGAGCTCACAGAGCGCACTCTGAACATGTTCAGAACTAAAAAAGAAACACGAATTTGAAGCTCTGAACGCTCAGAGCTCAAAAAGAAACACAATTATTTTTTTGACAGTTCGAGCTCTGCTCTGAACTAAAAAAGAAAAACGCCCAGTGAAAAAATAAGCGGGCTTAAAACGCAGCCTTGGGGCACACCTGTATTACAACTAAACGGTTTCGATTTGCTACTACCGTTTGAAACTACAGCTGTCATATTTGAGAGCAGCTGCTCATAGATTCGGATAAATTTTGTCGATAGCCCGATAGCTGCAAGTTTAAATAGTAGAGATTTTCTGTTAATGGTGTCAAATGCTGATTTAAAGTCAACGAAAAAAGAGTAAAGATTTATTTTTTTCTCTAAGTAACGCCTAGCAACACTCGTGAGAGTGAAAATTTGGTCGATTGTCGAAAGATTAGCTCGAAAGCCCGCCTGAAAGCAACTTATTTTGTTGTTTTGTTCGACCCATCTTACAAGCCTGGAATAACTCTTCAATATATATATAAGGCAGTGCAAAGCTTATAGATTTCTGGCATGGATCAGCTATGAAAAGTTGTTCAAAGTGCAATGCCAGTATATCCACTCCAATGGGATTTATAACTGACCAATTACGGTCACTCAAAATGCGCACATTGGCCCAGAAAGCTTTGGAGTCATGACTAACAACCAAATTTGATGCAGTTTTTTTTTAAAAAAAGTTCTTTTTTTTGTTTACATAAATCTTTATAAGCGTTGTTATAATGTAGATATAAAGTCTTATAAAAAACATCATTTGAGTCTCTAAAGAGTTTTAAGAACTTGAACGATCTCTCTCTACTTTTTTTGCATTCGTTGTCATACCAGCTAGATTTAAAAATTGTTCTATTATTGTTTGAATAGCTGACCGAAGACATTCTTATAGTTTGAAAAACAAAATTTGTAGCTTCATCTATTGTAGACGTTGTTTGATTTAGCAAATAAGTTGAATACTGATTTAAGTTACTTTTGTAAACTTCACTTTTTTTTTCGTTCCAACGAAGCCTTGTGTTAAAATTTTCTTCGCGAGTTCTAATAAAACTTTCATGTGGTTTAAACTCACAGGAGACATAGATAGGCAGGTGCATTGAGTAGTTAGCAGGCAGTACTAAAAAATCTTTTACAAGGCAGTAGTCAATGACAGAGCAACCCTGTGACGATATAAACGTGAAATTCCCATTAATATCCCCTCTAGAAATACCATTTAAGATAAAAAACCCAAAATCCTCAATCAAATCCATCAAACGGTTTCCGTTTGTATTTATAGTTTCGTTTAAAGAGTTTCTTTCAAAAGAAAAATATCCATTGTTCATAAAGGGAGAGTTCTGATAATTCGATATCCTGCCGTTTAAGTCCCCAATTAGTAGAATATTTTCATTATTTTGGCTTAAAAGGAAATTAAGGAGTTCTTCAAAGTCAGAATTCCAATTACTATAGTTAAGGTAAATAGGAACTATTTAAAAGTGTTTTGAATTAATAATAAAGTCTATTACAACCTTGCTATCGACAACTTTAAATGTAATATGTTTTATAAAAATGTTGTTTTTGATTCCACACAACATGCCACCGCTAGCTCGACCAATCCTATTATTTCTAACAGCCGAAATCCATCTTAAATTAAAATTTTCAAAATACTTAGAATATTGCAACTCTTTACCATCTTCTACAAAAGTTTCTAATAATATAAATATATCATATTTTGATATTAATTTGAAAAAATCTGGCATTAATAATTTATTTTTGAGTCCTGTAATATTATAGCAGAAGATTTTTAAATTATAATTAGTTAAAAGGCAGACGGCATCTCTATCCTATGTTGAATGATGTTGCTTAAAGTTCGTACCCAAACCATGACGATTGTTTGCGAACGCACTCACAGATGGCGCTTCAGTGACATGAGGGTTTTTCTAATTTACGATGACGTTGTCAAAAAAGTACATTGCATCTTCACCAAAATTCCTTTTGACAAATGACAGCTCGTCATTTGTTGATATTTTCAATCCTCGAAGCGAGTCGTGTGAAAATGAAAAATCGTCGATTTTAAGTTTTGCGCCTTTGACTTGAATATTTACATTCGGATTCCTCTTCATCTCCATTAGCTTGCCTTTGATTTCATAAAGTGTTCTCCTCTTCTTTCGGAAAAGTAAAGATTTTTCTCGGTGCACCACAATTCCGGAGTTTTTCAATCTCGGGGCTGCTTCTATAATTTTTTGTGCTGTTTCTCTGTTGTTGAAGTTTAACACCATTATCGTTTTGTTGTTGTAACGATTAACAAATTGTTGTGATTTTTCAAAAGGTAGCTCTGCATTTTCATTCAGGTTGAGAAGGCCAAGACATGTTTGTTTCGCTAGACTATTCATGTCTGTCTTCTCGTCTGACGGTAAATGCATTACAACCGTGTTTTCATGTGATTTTTGGTGTAAAAGTTCGATTTGCTTCTCAAGTGTTTCGCAGTAGTTCTCAACGACAGCTAACCGCTCCGTAAGGCGCTCGTTTTGGGTACGTAAGAGCTGAATTTCAGCGGTGACAGCTAGGACGTCGTCTTTTGTCGCGATATTTTTTAAGTGCTCTACAAAACAGCCGTCGATGATGGACTTCAATTCGTTCGCTTGAGATGCCATTGCGATGTTATTTTCGGTCAACAAAGATACTTTATGAAGTTGAAGTGTGGATTTTTTACTATTTGGCGAATTGTTTGGAGATGTTTCCCCCAATTTTCTCTTTGACTTCATATATCGGTTATTCGCAGAACAAAGAAGAAATGGCTACCCTATGCGATTTATTTAAAAGGTCCTTAATTATCATACCTTGTGGGCAATTTCAAGATATTCCACTTTGATGTAATGGTGTTCTGCTTAACCAAAGTTTATAAAGCAGTTTTTTTTTATATTTAACTTTAAAATTACAAAAATATAAATAAATAACTTGAGCACTGCAAAAACACGACTTTTACTTCTCTCACTCTCTCACTCAATCCACCTGTGGAACATAGTGGTTAACCAACCAGGCTCCTTATGCTATTCGACCTCTAATAGAAGATGAAATTTTTCGATTAGAAGAAGATGGTATCTTCGAAAAGGTCGAACATTCAGATTGGGGAACACCTATAGTGCCAGTGATCAAATCAGACAAATCAATACGTCTCTGTGCTGATTTTAAGGTGACCATGAACAAACTGATTGTGAACGATAAATAGCCAATTCCCAAAATCGACGAATTGTATCAAAAACTAAAATACGGCGAATACTACTGCACTTTTGATATTTATAAAGCCTACTTACACCTTAGAATGTCAGAGTGGAGCGCACTTTTGCAAACTGTGAGTACAGCAAAAGGTCTCTACAAAGTGAATAGACTCATGGTTGGAGTTAAGACTGCACCCAACATATGGCAACGCTTTATATATGAGCACATCATTGACAATCTGGAGGGAACAACTTGCTTTTTCGATGATTTCATCGTAATGGGACGAAATGTAGATGAGACCCTCCAAAGATGCAATCTCCTCCTTGAAAAGCTGCGAAAATTCAACCTTCACTTAAATAAATCCAAATGTAAAATGTTTGAGAGAAGTGTAATCTATTTTTGACATAAAAAGGACAAGAACGGCAAGCACAAGACACATCTGAGATGAAACCACCTACAGAAATAACCCAGCTTCGCCAATTCCTGGGTATGATTGTCAGAGTGTCAAAATTTTGGAACACATGACAACTTTTGGGCGATATGTCAATTAGTATTTGAATATTTTTAAACCGAACTGGGAAATATGGCATTGATTTTTTGCATTTTGTGGATTTTTTTTTTAAACTGTTTGTGGGCGACTTATATGACATTTTTAATATCTTAGCATTATTAACTTCCCATTGGAAGTTATTGTAACAGGTCCAATTTGTCGAATTGAACATTTTGATATTTCTCGACATTTCAAGGTCCCGAGATTCGAAAAAAATATTATTTGAAAGATGTCTGTGCGTGCGTGTGTACGTACCTCCGACATTTTTGGGTCTTCCATTTTGAGCTATAGCTCAAGAACCAGAAGAGATATCGACTTTAAATGAATTCTGTTATACAGATTATAATGCAAAAAGGGCTCTTAAGAAAATTGCTTACCCTAAATATCTCACGAACTAATGACGCTAGAGACTTAAAATAAATTTTATATTATATATTGTAACGTGATACTAAACCATCATATTTTCGAAAAAAAATCCAACAAACGTATTTTTATAACTCAAAAAAATTAAAAAAAAAATTGTATCACCTCAAAAAATTTATAAATAAAAATGATTTCATCTAAAAAAAAAAATTTGTGCACGAAAAATAAAGTTTTTAACATCTGCTAAAATTTTTAAAAAATTAAATTGACAGTTTTTTTACAAAAAATACAAACTTAAAAGTTGGTAAAAATTGATTTTCGACACAAATATCTTTTCAGTTATTTGAGATAATGGCTTCCAACTAATTTTAACTTATAAAAAATATTATTTTCAACATTCTTAAAATTTTTGAGAAAAATCGAATTGACAGGTTTTTTTACAAAAAAACAAAAACCTAAACAGAGAAATTAATAAAAGTTGATAAAAATTGATTTTCAACTCAAATATCTTTTCAAAACTTTGAGATATTGGCTTTAAACTACTTTAATCTTTTAAAAATATTGTTCTCAACATTCAGTAAAATTTTGAGACAGATGATTACAAAAATAAAAACCTAAAAAAAAACAATATGATATTCAGTAGTTTTTTTGATAAAAACCCACTGGCTGTTTTCTCATAAAAAATAAAATCTACGGTTCTTGATATCTCTCAAATTATTTTCATTCAGCAAATTTGTAAGATTTTAAGACATGCTTCTAAAATTGTTAAAAATTAGTCTTCGACTAAAGAGCTATATAACAAAACTAGATTTTTAAACTAAACTTTGTCTTTATATGAAGAATATTATTGGTAATTTTATTTTTTTTAAGAATAATTAAACTTTTTAACCCAACACGAAAACCTACAAACTTCTAAGCAAGATAAATTGACAGACGAAGTCTGAAGTTGTCAGTGTGGGTCGCATCCCAGCCTCTTTCAAAATTTAAAAATCAACCTGCAAAAAAGTTTGTTTTCAAAAATTTAAGTTCTATTTGAAAAAAATGTGTTTAAATTAAAAAAATTAAAATTTGATTTACGTTCTTTGAGACTAAGAGATTGGCTTTAAAATTAAAGTTTTGTGGTTTCAGGAATAACTTATTCATTAAAACACTTAAAAATTGATACTTTTGATAAAATTAGAAAATTGAGCTATGAAAAAATTTGATTTTTAGCTGATGAGTCGAATAAAAATAAATAATATTAGCTATTTTAATTTAAATGCAATAACCTTTTTTTAGTTCTAAATCCTTCCTTCTGAATATAATTTGATACCTTTACCTGTATTTAAATAAGATATATATCAACCTCAGACTGACAAAGTTAATCTTTTCCTATATTTAGATATTAATAGATTATATTTATAGTCTCGATAACCCAAGGGAAACTAATAATATTTGTACGTATTTCTAAGAAATTCGATTTATGAATCTAGCAGAATTCAGAAGAGTCCTTTTTTTAACTCAAACCCCTCAGTTCATTTTTATAATTTTATTTCATCTTCTTCCCATTTCCTTCCATTCACCAATTTATATATGCATACAAAAATAGAAAAAAAGAATCACATCAAAAATGAAAAGGAAGTTGTTTATTCAAAGTGCTCTTCCGTGTGTAACTTCTGAAATTTATATATCAAACAGATTTTGTGTATCAACAAAAAGAAAAAATGAAACAAAAATTGGTAAAAAGGAAACACGCACATTCATAGAGGAACAACATACATACATAAGTCTATTCTACGTCGTGATGTATGTATATGAAGTTTACATTGTACAGATGTATGGTATAAAATATAAATTGAATATTGAACCAGGAAATAGGATGTGATGATATTTCAAACTCGATTTAGCTATTCAAATACACACACTCGCACTTGATGTTCTTTACATTTTTCTATTTTAATGTTTGATTCAAAACATATAGAGTGATGAGAAGGGATATTCAAAATATTTGTAAAGATATTGTTTTTAATATTTGAAAAGAATTTTTATTGCAATGAATGATAAAGAACACTTCACCTCTCCACAAGAATTGTACTTCAAGTGATAGGATACAGTTTTCGTGATAATCACCGTGTGTTTGTGAGAGTCTTATTTTTAATTGCATTAAACTTTGATAAAACAAACAATGAAGAATAGTTTAAAAAATATCAATAAAAAATGGATCCAATTTTCTACAACTTTTTTGGAAATTTTTTGATGGATATCCCCATAGAAGTTTACAATCTCTTATATATTACGAGTTGTATAATTATTATAATAATTACAAAAATACGTGTTATTATGTAACGTCACAGCGACCCACACTGATAACTTCTCGTCTGTCGATTTGTCTTGTTTAAACAACAACATTTGAATATGATTTTTATAACGAGATTTTTAGCCGAAGCCCAAATTGTACCAATTTCTTAAAAACTTTTATTTCTTAAATAAACAAATACAAATTGTATGAATAAAATGAATTTGAAGTCAATACCTTCTATTTTTCACGAGATATCGAGAACCGAACATCATTTCTTGCCAAATTCGCGTACCATTTTTGTAGGTTTTATTTTTTTATGAAAAAACTGCCTGATGGATTTTGATACAAAATTTACTGAATGTCGAAAATTATATTTTCTATGATTAAAATTAGTTTGAAAACAATATTTTCAATTTTAAAAAAGATATTTGAGTCGAAAATCAATTTTTACTTCTCACAAGATAAAATTAGTTTAAAGTCTATACCTCAAAATTTGTAAGAGATATATAAGTCTATTTTTTTCTTTTAAAAAAAACCGTCAATTAGATTATTCTCTTAATTTGACCAGGTGTTAAAAACATTAGTCTTCAGTGCATTCAATTATTTTGGATATAGAATCATTTCTTGTTCGAGATAAAAATTATTTTTGTTTTCTTTTTTTTTAGTTATAATATATAAAACCATTATTTGCATTTTTTTTCAAAATTATGTAAGTTTGGAACCACGTCACATTATAGAATTTAAATTTTAATTCAATTCAGTTCGTGAGATATTTTGGGTTAGTTAAATTCTCATAGGAAGTTATTGTTATCGGCCAGACTTGTCGAATTGAAATTTTTTACATTTCTCGAAGTTTCAAATACCGTAAATACAATTTTTTTAGAGAGATGTCTGTGCATGCGTGTGTATGTTCGAACGTTCGGACGTCCGTAAGTTTGGGAGGCTTTGTCAATTATATCTCAAGAACCAGTAGAAATATCGACTTTAAATATGCAAAAAGTTAAAAAAAGTACTCTCGAGAAAATTGCGTGGTTTGTTTTTTTTTTACTATAGCAATTTAATAACAAGAGTTTAAAATTTTGGTTAAGCCAAAATATGTATATCACAAATGAATAAAGCTATCAACTTAACTTAGCTTATTTTTGAAAAAAAAAATCAACTGACTGTTTTTTTTAATAAACCAAAAAAACTGAAAAAAAAATTGTCACCTCGAATATTTCTCGACTGAAAAGGTTAATCACCTTAAGTTCATTTTTTAAACTTTTCAGGAGAGGCAAAAAACTCAAAAAACAAGCTTTACAATAAAACTTTCGTACAAAATCTTCTAAGATTAAATTTTTTTAAGATAAAATTAAATGGCCTTTTCAAAAAAAAATATTATGAAAAGATATTGTTTATATTTTTTGAGTTAAATAACAAAATAAGACATAAGATAGTTACACTTATTTTTAGTTTTTTTTCAACAATTTATTTTCAAAATCTTAAGTTGAGATAAGATGATATGCCTTGTCTTTTTGGAAAACTTTTCTATGAAATAATTCAGTATAAGATGAATTGCAAATGCGTTAGTGAAGATAAATGAAACATAAGATGATATTTTTTCTTTGTTTTTATTAAATTTAAAAATTAGAAGTTCAAAACATAAATTAAAAAAAATAAATTTGTAGGAAGAAATTCATAAAAATTAATGAAACATAAACTTATTAGTAATTACAAAATGTTTTTTTTTTTTAAATTAAGCTTCTTCTTCAGAGTTTTCTGACAGATCTGGATGAATATCCTGTTGATTATCAGATGGCAGATTAAAGTAAAATTCATGATAGTTTGGATTTATCATCAGATTTATCAGATCGATCATATCAACAAGATCCTTTTTCTTTGCAGCACTTATATTTATGGGTCCGTTGTATGCTAAATTTAAATTACTTATGGTGAGTTTGGCAATCCCCCTCTTCTTCGTATTCAATATTTTGAAATCCTATTCTTCTACTAAACTGGTCTTATACTGTATGATTCCAAATGTTTTCGTGTATCTCATCCACCTTACTGAACTCCATTTAAAAGGTTCTCCGGTAGTGTTTGTTTTTCGCCAAGTAAATTTTTCTTTTAAGGCTGCTGAAAAGTTCAAAAACATTGAATGATCCATTTCATGCACTTTGAAAGTGTTTTTGGTTCCCAAAGCTGAAATAAATAAGTACCAATCCCGTGGATGATGAATCTGCGCATGCGAATCCTTCTTTTTTCGTTCTATTAAGGAGTGATCCACATCGCATTCCATATGCGTATGTCCCGGAACAAGAAATTTATGGTCGATAGTGTGAATTGTTGATTCACTCTGCATTAATGTTGAAAACATAGTTGACACAAATGCATTTTTGTTTTGTCCAGCACACGAGTCACTATACAAAATTATATGCCTGCATTGATTTCGTATGGACTTTAAGTACAGCAATATACATGAAGCTATTTCGTTTCCACCACGTTTTGCAATCTCTTCATGCCACATCATGCAAATTGGTTGTCCAGAAATACAGTCATGAACTGTAAGATTGTATGTCCATAAAAGTCTTTTATAAAATGATACCGATGTTTCCAAATTTGGAGTTGGCAAACATTTTTGAAGGTCGAACGTAAGAACTTTAAGACTTGGAACTCCTTTCGCAATGGCCTTATCAGCAGCTTTGGCCTTATAGGCATCATCTGCTTCTTTGTGGTGTTTTTCTTGCATAAGTTTTTGCTGTTCTTTTTCGGTTTCATCTTGTGCCGAATTTATTTTCATTTTGAAAATTTCACACTTGTTACAGCAATCAGTCTTGGGTTTCTTCATCTTAATTCCCATCGTCAAAAATATTTGCCTGTACTTTGTGTATGAAACTGGATTTTCATGTGATTCTGAGTAAAGTTCATACATTTTTGTTACTGTTAAATCACTTGCTAAGTATTTTTGAAATGAAGATGCACGCGTGTAATGACTTTCATACAATGGAAAGCTGTTGATGTGATTGCGGATCTCATTGACTTTTATAGGTGATATTTTATTTGCAGGATCCCTTCTTATGTCAACTTCAATAAATCCAGAATTAGAATTTCGTTTTTTTTTACAATTGTGTTTATAATTTGTTTAGTCTCATCAAACGTGTATAAAAAAACATTTTTGACAGACATTAATTCTGTTTCCATGGATTTCCAAAAAGTAAAGATTAGAAACAGACCGGTTTCGCTATCGTTGGGCAGTCAATCGTTGATTTTTCTTAGGAACTACTTCAATCAAACGATTAAGGAACCTAATCCTCTTTTTATGGCTTCCTAACTTCCAATACGCGTCAAAGATATCTTTTTGATTTCCATGTGTGACTCGAGTTTTACATTTTTTTCGGCAACTTTCGAGTTCCTTGCATATTTTTCCCTCTCAAAATTTCCAGTTTTTGTTACATACATCTTACCTTGATTCCTTTTTTGTTTTCTTGAAGTTGATGTTTCGCTCTGTTCTTCATTATTTAAAGATGGTACTTCAATTTCAAATGATCTTTCTAAATTAAGCTGCCTTTCAACTTCTTCTCCCATTTGTTGAATGATAGGATCCACATTTTCGTTTACTTCTGAGACCATGCTTTCTTCAGAAGAACAGTTTGTGTCTTCAATGTCAACATTATCATTCTTATCTGAAACAATGCTTTCGTCCTCAGAAAAAGGATAATAGTTTGGGTCGGTTATGTCATCATCGAAAACTTCATCATTCAAAAATTGAAGTTCATTTTGAACAATGTTCTTTTCATGTTTCTCCTTCGTGCAAAGTTGAGTTCCAGTTTTCTTTTTTGAATTAACCATACGCAAAATGGCTGCTGCACGGGAATTGCTATACATTATGATTGTTTAAAAATGATTTTAAATGAGAAATAAGCTAGAATTACTTATCTATTTAAAAGGCTGCACATTTAAAAACCTAGAGAGCATGAGAAGCGCGCGATCGAGGAGATAGAGAGATGTCACAACAGGAATGAGGTTCGTAAATTTTACCAAAAGGTAAAAAAAACCTCCCAAGGGTACAAGCCACGAACCGAAGCCTGTAAAGACGATCAAGGGAACATCGTAGTAGAACCACAGTCGATGCTGAGAATATGGAAAGATCACTTCTCCAAATTATATAACGGCGATGACGAACCGAATTCCGCTGTAAGGGAGATAGAACCACTCAACCTCGGCGACGCAGATAAAAAATTCCGCCTACACGACCTTGACGAAGTGAAGATAGCTATATCTAAACTTAAGCCAAACAAAGCTGCTGGAGCTGACGGCATCACCGCCGAACTATTCAAAGCAGCAGGCGATGCCTTGGTAGGGAGCATGCACCAACTCATCTGCAAAATTTGGTCGGAAGAAAGCATGCCCGATGAGTGGAATCTCAGCATAGTGTGCCCGATACATAAGAAAGGAGACCCTCTAAACTGCGCCAACTACAGAGGCATCAGTCTCCTTAACATTGCTTATAAGATCCTCTCTGCCGTATTATGTGAACGTCTGAAGCCATTCGTCAACAACCTGATTGGTCCTTATCAGTGTGGCTTCAGACCAGGAAAGTCCACTATCGACCAAATATTCACACTACGGCAGATCTTGGAAAAAACCCAGGAGCTTCAAATCGATACCCACCATCTTTTTATCGATTTCAAAGCCGCGTATGACAGCATCTATAGGGAAGAGCTCTACCGAGCAATGTCTAGTTTTGGCATCCCTGTCAAACTTATCCGTTTGTGCAGAATGACGATGGAGAATGCACGCTGCTCTATCAAGGTCGGAAAAGATCTTACCGATGCATTTGATATCAAAAAAGGTTTTAGACAAGGCGATGCACTGTCATGCGACTTCTTCAACATCGTTCTGGAAAGAATTGTGCAAAACTCAACCGTCAACACTAGAGGCACAATCTTCTAAAGATCCATCCAATTACTCGGATACGCAGATGATATTGACATAATTGGAAGATCAAAGCGTGATGTCAGTGGAGAGTTTTTGAGCATTGCGACGGAAGCGAAGAAGATGGGTTTAGTGGTCAATGAGGGCAAGACCAAGTATATGCTGTCATCAAAAAAGGACACTGAACGACGACGTCTTGGACAAAACGTCACCATGGACAGCTATAACTTTGAGGTAGTTAAGGACTTTGTCTACCTAGGCACCGCTATTAATGCAGACAACGACACCAGCGCTGAAATCAAACGAAGAATAACTCTTGCAAATCGCTGCTTCTTTGGACTTAGAAGGCAATTGAGAAGTAAAGTCCTCTCTCGAGCATGTAAAATCACCATCTATAAGACACTCATCATACCGGTTCTCATTTATGGCGCTGAGGCCTGGACCCTGTCAAAGAAAGATGAGAGCGTCTTAGGATGCTTCGAGAGAAAAATTCTTCGGGCGGTTTTTGGTCCCGTACGCATAGATGGAGAATGGAGGAGAAGATATAACGACGAGCTGTACGGGCTGTACAGCGACACTGACCTAGTTAGCAGAATCAAAGTCCAACGGCTTAGATGGCTAGGTCATGTAGAGCGGATGGACATCAACGCTCCAGCCCGGAAGGTCTTCGAATCCAATCCCGAGGGACGGCGCAGTAGAGGAAGACCGCGACTCAGGTGGCGCACCCAGGTGGGAGAGGACCTCAACCAACTTGGCGTGCGAAACTGGAGACAGCTAGCTAGGGACCGAGCTGGCTGGAGACGCTTGTTGGTTGAGGCCCAGGTCCGCCCCGGACTGTAGCGCCACCTTAAGTAAGTAAGTAAGTAAGTAACATTTAAAAACCTAACAAAAAAGTAAAAGGTGTTTACCTCTGAATCAAAAATTTTAGTTTGTTTGTCTCTTTATTTAAGTTTAGCTAGAAGTTATCGTTTTATTTCATAGGATCTTTTAAAAACAATAATTGAGCAAAATACTGAACTAGACTGCCATTGAATCCATCTTATGTCATTGTAGTTGCGTGTATTTTTTTTATATTGCAAACGGTAAAATATCCTGTGTCTACTTAGGTTCCAGAAAAAAAAATTTGAATTTCACGATAAAATCTTATATGAAGATAAGATGATTTGCTTTTTTTCACTTTCAAGAAATTTTTTAATGAAATGTATCTTAAGTCAACTTAAGGGCGAGTTTTTTTTTGTTTTGCACGTAGTAAAGTATCTTAAGTCTATCTAATATGTTTTACTTTTTTACAATTATAACAAATGATCAAGATGATATAATCTTGTGTCTGCTTAAAATTTATTAATTTGATTGAAGACAACAACTTATATTGACTTAAGATGTTTTACGTTTTGTAGCAATATCTTTTTAATACATAAGATGAAATTTTTTTCTTCATACAAAGCGAAAGGAGTGAGATAAAAGAATACGGATTGGACAGATCTATACTCCTTTAAAAAAGAATTAGGATCCATTAATAAAAAGCAAATCATCTTAAGTTGACTAAAGATATTTTACCTTTTCAGTCGAGATTTTATGAGCAAAAAAAATGTTATCTTCAAAACAATTCTATGCAATATAGAGTAACGTTGTTTTTCATACCTAGTAAAATTTCGAGATAAATTGAACTGACATTGTTTTACATAATTTAAGAAGAATTAATACAACTTAGTAAAAATTGATGTTCGACTTGTGTCAATTTAAAATTAAAGATATTTTCTGAAAAATAATTTCATCTTTTAGAAAATATTGTATTTAATAAACAGTATCTGGCCATATTATTAGACGCACTTTAGATTATATTCAAAATCTTAAGTTCCAAATTTTTAAATCAGGTTTTCGAATATTGTAATTGTAATGCCTTTAAATTATTTTGTATGCAGAATATAAACTATTTCCTAGAAATAAAGCAACTGATTTACATTTTCTTTTTTTTAATTAATATTTTCAGTTTTGTTGTTGTTATTTTTGTATTTTTTGTCCAATATTTTGTTGAACCGCCCTTTGCTTTAATAAGAGCCTCAATTCTGCGCGGCATACTGTCAATCCATGATTTGACTGTTTCCTGCATTTGTGGATTGTGATTTCACACATGAATAACTCTTTGAATAAGTGACCGCATCTGTAGCTACTTCCCTCTTCATCAGATCCCACACGTTTTAAATTGGGTTCATATCAAGGCTGTTTCCCGGCAAGTACAACAGAGGGATGTTTTCTTCCCTCAAAAAAGTTTTTATGGACAGGGCTGTGTGGCATGAAGCCTCATCTTGCATAAAAATGTAACCATACGTCTATCTTGAACGTTAAACATGTTGCGTATAATGTAATAATTATACAAATTCTGCAGTGTGTCTAATAATATTGCCAAGGAATGTACAGTTAATTTTCAACAAAATCCGACCGTCCGTCGTGCGTTTTTTTTTGTTGATAAAAATCAAGATTTACATATATACAACAATAAGAACGCGATTCTCGATACTTCATAACTAAATGAAGGTATTGACTTCAAAATGATTTTATTCTGTGAAAAATGTTCTTAGAAAAAACCAAGCTTTGTATGTTTACATAAGAAATAAAAACATTCAAGAAATGCTGCTAAAATTAGAAGATATTGGTTTTCTGGTAAAAATCTCTTTACCAAAAATTGACTTAGAAATCAAACTTTTTAAACATAACACGATAACGTGCAAAACCAACAAAAAACTGAAAAAAGTGGTTTTCGACTATAGTATTAATTGAACAAAGAAAAATATCGACTTTAAATTAATTATCTCATACAGATTTTTTTTTTTCTTTGTTGGGGGCGCCTAGTAACTAACAACTCTCAACCATTCCTGTGTGCGAGTTCTGTTGTCAGGAATGGAAGGGACCTACAATTTTAGGCCGAATCCGAATGGCTAATTTGAGAAAGCACTTTTTCATGACAAGAATTACTCTTGAAGGATTTGTCAATTCCTCGCAAGAGGCAGTAGCAGCGAAAATTTTTTTTTTTTTTAAATTAAGGTGACACAGGCAGGGATTGAACCCAAGACCCCTTGCATGACAGTCCAACGCACTAACCATCTTGTCACACTAACTACAAAAAAACCTAATTGGGACTCTACAATTACATGTTTAGTAAAGAATAAAGAAAAGTTTATCACATAAAATCTTTTTAAACAAAATTATCACACATAATTTACAAATCGTTCTGGTAAGTACTTTTTGTTTTAATCCTGACTTAGTAAGATCATTCTGTTACCAAACGTTTAATTCAATAAAATATTGTGGCACGAGCTGTGTTATGCTGTCCTGTTAAATCCACATCTGGTACACATCATGGTTGGCCAATTGATAAACAAAAAAGTCCTCATTGACTGAAACGTTCTGGAAAACGTTTTTTTTTTGAAGAAGAAGTACGAAAGAATTATTCCACAAATTTGTGTGGATGTAACGATGGTTAAACATTACATGACTTGTTTCCACACTTATCCATTCAACCCAAATTGAACTTAATTTTTACACAAAATTAACATATGTTATAGCTATTCCGTTTTCTGAACATATTTTCAAAATATACGAGGCGTCATGTTAATATGTCAAACCAAACTAAAAATAATTTATTTTACAGCTGTTAAAATGGCGACTTGTTACAAAATTGTGGCTAACCAAGACTTCAAAATCTTTAGGGTCCTCCAATAAGAAGTTTCATTGTGAATAGCCAGCTTCTTAGAAATCTGCCAAATTTGAGGCTTTAATTTTTGTTGGCATTTGACAAGAAAAAACTAAACTATTACTTGACTTGCAATTTGAAATTGTTTAAAATTGAATGCTGAAATGAATACATTTTTGTTGATCACAGTTCGCAAAATTTAAGCACTTTTGGTTGGAAGTGAATCCTTCGGGGCTGACATAAGTTAAACTTAAGTTATTTAATCTGTTAGGGCAGAAAGATGATTTGTAAAATCAAAACCATATGTTTGTCACCCAAGAAGAACTGAGAATATAGTGGTTGACAAAAATCAGGTATGTTGATTTTGGAATATGAAATTCCAAAAACTACAAAGGCCTGTATTTTACACAAAGTTTAATATTTCAGTCAACACAAGAACTCAAGCCCGTCTAACACTTAAATTTAAAACTTATTTTCAGTTTTCGCTTAACAAATTAATTTTCACTAAGAAGTATTCGTGTTATATTTTATTTTTCAAGTTCTTACGTCCATATAAAGGGTGGTTAAATTTAAAGCGCCGATGTTGAATGTGAACCACACCTAAACTTCAAACTTTTTTTGCATTTTATTTGACATTTTTCTTAATTTTACACTAATTCAATTTAAATAATTTAAAGATACACAATTGAGCAGCGCGTTAAAGTTATTCAGACTTCTTTAGAAAATGGGCGTTCAAGTTTAAGCAAACCGAATCTGTAGGAGATGTGAAAACATCAGTTCTTGGTTGTACAGCTTTTGCTATAAATACCATTGCTGCCATTTGCTTAAGAGTGGCTGAATACTTGTCTAGCTTAATTCTTCGTCGTGTCAACAATTCCACCACTCACGGTCGTCGTTGATAAACATTACGCATAAAGACTTGCACAAGAATTAATGCCTCTTGACCATTTCAAGTCAATGGTCAGAATAGTGCCAAGAAACGGAACTGCAACAGAGAATGATCAATTTTTAAAGGAAAAGCATATTTTCAGTTCAGAAGATTCGTCAATAAGCAGATGTGTGACTGTCGAAAATCCAATGAACCCACAAAGAGTGGCTAAATTAAATTACAAAATTTCCAAAACGATTCCGGTCTGGCAGTTACGGTGTCTATCTCTTTTTTTGTCCATATAGATTTGGCCGACCGACGTTTGGTCGTAACAGCACATTGCCACTTGCCACGCAGCTAACGAAACAACGGCTCTTTTGCCCGACAAATTCAATGGATGTGTTTTCTCACGTTGTGGCGATGGCAATTAGCCGCCAAAGATCATGCAATTTGACACTGTTGGACTTTTTACTTTAGGGTTATTTGAAAGCAAAAATGTACGTTGATAAGACAGCAATAATTCAAGAGTTAAAGGATGAGATAGTTTGGCACATTACCGGCATCATCACCATTAGGCCTTAGCGACATCGACAATTTATTTACCAATTATATCATAATAAAAAGAAATGACAATAATTTTATGTTTAATTTGTATTTTAACCTTTGTTATTGAGTTTCTTCAAAACAAATTTAACTAGATACAAGTCTCGAATTTTAAGTTTCACAAAAACTTGATAAAGATGTCATTCAAATTAAACCAGTTTTTGAATAATAAAACTTGAAACTATTTTAAAACTTATGTATGTTTGCTCAAAACAAATAACTGAAGTATAAATTGTTATTTTAAAATTAATAAATCCTTGCACTTCAAATACATTTTCTGATTAAATTTAACTTTAATATTAAAGAATTCAATTAAATTCACATAAATAAAATTCCTACGATCTAAGTTCAAAAATCGCCTAACATTTTCTCAAAGGCAGATAATTTTTGACGTGGGTGTGAAAAATTAAAAACTGTGAATTCCATTTCAGGAGTTGGACAGTATTTTTTCCTACATTAGTTTACTTTGAAATTAAAAATTATACATCAATAGCCGAAGGAACAAAGATCCAAAAAAGACTCATTTTCGATTTTTTCAATCATCAAAAATGTTTAATTTGATCAAAAAATTAATTTTCTTTCTACACAAAACCAACCTACTATAAAAAAAACATGTTATGAGGACTTCATTACAAATTCTATGAAATATGTACAACATTTTTTTTTTGCGACTCTTCATAAAAGTGGAAGTCAATGAAATAAATTAATTTATAACTTAGGGAACATATTATTTCTCCATAGGTACTCCTACTCAATTCTAAATTCAATTATTTCATATTGATCCTTATATTGAAAGAAATGAGTGTAATATATCCTGAAGGAAGGAATTTTTACAAAACGAAAACAAAGGAAAACAAAATACGGAATATATTAAATTATTCGTTTTTATGTTTTTTTTTGTTTAAATTAATTATAACCAATAATTTATGCTGCAGGTGAAGAAAGCTGCCAAGCAAATAATGATGGTTATAAATTTTCTACAAAGTGTTATATTACCCAACGTATAGAGGATAGGTTTAGAGGTAGGTGCCTTACCTATTAGGTTTAAGATATATAAAGTTCCATAATGAAGACTCTTTCTCATTATTTTTAGAAATCTTTCACATGGAAACGAGCCATGTATCTATATGGAGGTGATATGTATTTAAGATTTGTAACTACCTTGCCTACCTTAACTTATGTCGTCGTTGTGTGAACTTGTAAAGCAATCTTCTCATCTCTTGGCTGGTGAGAAGGACGTTAATGAATCTACGTGCATGTACAAAGGAAAGAGTTCAATTGACTTCCTCTTTAGGAAGCAATTAAGGTAGCCATAAATCTCAACACAAGATTTTCCTCGCTAACGTAGCGTAGATAGGTCCTATAGGTAGGTAAGGTAGGCTGAATGAATAATTATGTAGAACGTACGTATAAGAATATGGTATTTTGTTCCAGAACGTAGAACGTCATCGTGGGCTTAGTTACATGTGTGGAAGAGGGCGTTGTCCTTATGTCGTTTTGTTCCAAGAAAATTAGATTTTCCCGTTTTTCCCATAAACTCCTTCAAAAAAACAACAAAAAAAAAACAATCTTATTATGTAAGATGAGAACAAATTTATCTATCTCGTATGTCTTGTTTAGGTTTCAAGTTTCAACACATAATATACAATTTAAGTAAAAACAAAAAAAAAGCATAGGTTTTCAAAAGAATTTCAGGAACAACAATTGATCAATTTATTTAGAAATATTTGATTTATATGTAAAAAATTAATTTTTAAATAGAAAACTAATTAAAATATTATTTATAGCTAATTAACTTGTCTCCAAAGCTAAAGTAGATATTTGATATTTGCACGAAGGAATTTATAATGTCCATTATAAACCTAAATTGCATTAGAGCCTTAATTAATATGAAACACTCATAATATGTACCGTACCCATATGTTATCTTCTATATGATGATATACATACATATATACATAGATATAAAGTAAGGTAGTCAATATTAATTGTTATGGATTATGATGATGCCTGATTTTGATGATTATGATGTTGTGATAATTATATATGATTGTATATGAAATCAGTACAAATAGAGCCGATAATTGAATATTCGTGTATATAAATTGTTGTCATACATTTAATCAATATGATAGCCATCATATTGTTGGGTTAGTTTAACATGAGAAGTTGGTTAATCCGCGTTTTGAATATTTTGGATATTATATATGAATAGAAACTTGAGTCAAAATGCGGTATAGATATGTTTAAGTGGCCATTAGCTGAGCAGTCTATCTGTAATTTAGCCAAAAGCTTAAACTGAAAGAGTAAATTTTCTGCGAACTTATGGCTGATAAGTGAATCCTTAGATGAGAAAATATGTTCAGGAATCTGAAACGACGGTAGTTACAATGTAAAACAACTGACAACAAAATGTGGGTAAGAAAGTAAATACGGCTTTGAAGAATTATCAATTTTTGTTTGTACACATTTATCACATACAATTTAAACCTTTATAATTAATCTTTATAATACATATTTTTGTACAAGTGGAAAATCGTTTTTGGTTTTAAATTAATTTTTTTTACGTATGTAAATATTTTATTTGTATTTTTTCTGTCAAATCAATAAGTTATTATTTTATTTAAAAAGAATGGTAAGCCATTAATAATTGTTTAAAAACAAATTTCTGTGACCAATTCTTACATTTGCGGCTGGTTATTTCCGATTTTCATCTATTTTAGGTGTCGTATTGAAATGTATTTTCAGGACCAGTATATTCGGGCCTAAGAAAAAAAATATTGTCAAAAATTGTGGAATGGTTTTTTAAACGACTCCTTGCCATAAGGGCACAAGTTTCACTGATTACATAACTAATATCGAGTTAAATTTGTTTTTGTTTTAAGACGTAGCTAAAAACTATATGTAAACTTTTTAAATGTTTTGTATAATTTTAGTTTTCTAATTTTATACTGTTGAAACGGATTAAAAAGAGTCTATAGCGATTAAAAAATGTTGTGATAAAAATACATTCCAAGAGTAAAGTCAAGCCAAGTATTTGATGCGAATATTGTTGTTTAAGCCGTGATCATAAATTATAAAAAAAGGTTTGCATAGAAAATATGTCTAGACTATTGAATTGAAAATTAATACGAATTCTAAATACATCTTCTACTCTATTAATTCTAAGCTTTGAGATATAATGTGGAACGTTAGGTTAGGTTAGGTTAAAGTGGCTGTCCATGATGGAATCGGAAACACTAAGGCCAGTTTAATGGCCCATTGTAATACCACATCAATCTTTAGGCTTCCTCCTAAACTCAATGGAACCAGTTTAAATCCCTTACCAAACGTGAGAGAGGCTGATTATGCTGATATGGTATAGATAGTGTAGATCGTTAAAGAAGAATTCTCCTAGGTATTTCTTGCGTTTTTTAGATAATGCAGGGTATATACAAAGAAGTGAAGAACTGTTCACTTTTCTTCCTCGTCAATACAGCTTCTGCAAAAGTCATTTGAGAATATGCCTAGCCGCGTGGCGTGCTTTCCTATTACACAATGCACGGTTATGGCACCTATTATCGAGGGGGATGGTGTAGTCTGTGTGCTTTGGAATTGATTCTAAATACCTAAGAATTACGGAGTGGTCAATGTTGTTGTCAATCCACTGCGACGAAGCTTTGAGGCGAATAGCAGAGCTTGCAGCTATTTGTTTGCCAAATATATCAAGAAGTGTTAGGTGGAGTAAGGGTCAGTGCCGCAGATGAGGTCGTGCGAAGCGATCCGCTTATACATATTGAAGCTGAATGTCGGACTTTATTTAATTTGTTGTGGTTTATAGCTTTCTCTAATGCAGTCCACCATACTGCCATCCGCATCGTTTATACCTATTAAAGTCGGTCTAATTAACGATGTGTAAGGCCAGTGCGTGATTCTGGGTTGTAAGCTCCATTTAATATCAACAGCTTTTTTTGGACGGAATGAGAGCTAAAGCAGCTTTATTTTATTCCTTCCTGAACATTATTTTATTCCTTCCTGAACATTGAGTATTTAGCCTTGTTAGGAGGTTTGACAAATGGAATTTTGTTTCTCCTCGAAAATAAGACTAAATCAGTTTTGTGTGGGTTAACACCAGTCCACACCGATCTGCCCAAAGTATTTGTCCGTCTAAGCCATTTTGTAAGAGTTCTTTAAAGGTGTTAAGAAGGTTTCCTGAAACTGCTATAGCAACGTCGTCGGCATAGGCGATCATCCTGAAACCCTCCGCATCCAGACTAGTTAGGATAACATTCACCACTAGGTTCCAGAAGAGAGGGGATAGAACACCACCTTGTGGTGCCCCTCTACTAACGAATCATCTACCAGAATAATACGAATGAAGAAAAAAAAAGAAGTATTCGATTTTGAATTCTCAAAAAGGTGTTTTTTAAAAATAAAATAATGAAAGTGAAAGTGAATTTAAGCATTAAAATAAATTTCCCGAAAACAGCAAAATTGAAAATTTCGTTATACTAATAAAAAACACAATGAACGTTTCATATCTATTAATTTATTGACTCCTTTAGCTTCAAACATGTTGACTTCTTTAAGATCAAAATATTTTCGAAAGGTTAACAAAAGGCCGTTTTTTTAAGAGTTTGCCTTCTAGAATCAGCTTCAATCTACACGTAAGCAGACTCAGATTGATAGTTATAATAGAAAAAGTCATACAATTTTTCATATCCGATTTTGTTTTAATTTTCTACAAAAATATCACATTTTTTCTGACATACTCTGATTTTATGAGTTTTAGCATTTACATTTCTTATGAGGTTTTTCGCATCTATAGATATGCCAATAAGAACAGAATATATTAGTCTTGAAAAAAAAAGTTTCTATCATAGCTGCGTCAAATGCACCATAAACCCTGTAAACTATTGGAATTTAGTTCTTAAATATGGCATATTTAAAATACAAAACTTTAGGATTCTTGCAATGCTTTTGTATGTAGGGAATCGTATACAAAACTGATGTTAGACCATATCTTGCTGGACAATAGTGTTTTTAAATAATATAATAATTAAGGTTGCCCTTGAAATATGTAGACGTAAGGACACATTATTTTATTTAAATTTTGGAAGGCTCCTTTACAGAACATTGAAGAACATGCCCCTTAATTAAAAGTCTGTATCAGCCCTTGGTAGAAAATAGAAGGACAAGACAAAATAACAAATATGCGGGCATTAATTGAAAACATAAATCATAAGTAAAATTATAATAACTACAATGGTCCACAAAGTTTTCTTTCAAGCACTTTTTTAAATCAGATCGGACCGAAATATTAATGTCAATTCAAATTTTTGAGATATTACTTACTAAAATTCGTCAAAACACGTACATAAAGTTTTCGGAATCTGTAATCTTTCTCTTTAATATTCAGTTGAAATATTTGTATTATTGTGTGATATTTAAAAAATCTTCATAAAATAAAAAGCAAATGGTTTGAGAGCAAGTTTTGTTTTTGTTACGAATCTGTTGTATAATATCAAGTTTTTTACATACATGCTTATGAATATTAAAAATAATGTCAAAAGCGTATATTTTTGAAACGTTAGCAAATATTTAAAATTAAAGTTTAGATTTGAAATAAGCATTAAAATTAAAGTCCAAAGCGTATTTTTCAAAACTGGGAAAGTATAAAATTCAATATATTCTCAAAACTTCATATAGAGCCAAATAAAGACCCATTCATAACTAATAAGAACTTCCCAAAAAATTATGTATGACGCATTTACGCATTTTTGGATGAATGGTTGTGTTAACATGCAAAAAGGCGGCGTAATTTCTTGAAAACGACGTTAGTGAGGTGGTCACTGTCAACAGCGAGCGCTACATAACGATAAAAACTAATTTCTTATGGCCCAAATTATACCATTTGGAACTAGACGACATGTGGTTCCAACAAGACGGCGATGCGTGCAACACCGAAAAAGCCACGATTGACATTTTGCATGAACGTTTTGAGGTTAAGGTTATCACTCGCAGGGTTGATGTGAATTGGCCACCAAGAAGCGAGGCGGGCATTTGAATGATGTAATATAACCTGATCATATAAACTTATGAGATAGAAAAAATTTAAGAGATTCGAATTAAGAACATCTTAATTATTTGTTTGTGGGACGAAAAAAGTGTTATTTTGTTTACCAGTGAAACAGTTTCAAACATTTCAACATCTCAATCAGCTTAAGATCTTCTACTATCTGAATTTCAAATGCATTAAAGTGTAAGTCTTTATGCAAGTTACAGTGTAGTATCCATCTTTGTGATATGTTAAATCCAAAGATAGACGAGGAATTGAGAAACATGGAATTTCGTCATCACTAAAAGTCATCACATGGTTTCAATTCTTCAATTTACTACTTCCAACAGTTCAAATTTGTCCACCAGTTTTTCTATTGGCAGTTGAGAAGATGCTTTACGACGACATAAAAGAATGTTAAGATTTAAGAACTTGAATGCAATTTTTTTTTTATAATAAACACACACTCAAGGGGATATTACTACACTTATTAAGCAGAGGCACAGTGTGAGCACTAGGAAGAGGAGAGAGGGTTTGAAAGGAGATGTCGGTGCACATTGGCTTTGAATTCCTGAATATTGCAATGACTAGGAAAAACAGAGTGTGGTAAGGCATTCCACAATCGCCTTGTACGGATAAAGAACGAATCTCTGTATTTGACAGAACGACCGAAATTGGGCTCGAGGGTATACTGATGAGCATTCCTAGAAGCGCGAGTATTACGGTTGAATTGTTTAAGGAAAGGAATGCAACTGGCTATTTCACTAGAGCATAAGCCGTTAAAATAACGGTAAGAAAGGGTAAAACAAGAGACCTTACTACGATGTTCAAGCGAAGTAAATGAACTTATGATGATATTATCATCTATCACTTTAAATGCTCTACGTTCAATACTATCCAAGAGGCTTAAGTAAGTTGCAGGAGCACCAGCCGAGAGATGCATCGCCAAGGAAACCCAAACACCTTGCGGTATTTTTGGCGAATACGCGTACGTGATCATTCCACAAGAGGTGGTTGGTGACATAAACACCGATAATATCGAGTCGTTCAGTCTCATTAATGCAAGTGCCATCCATGGATAATGGCAATGGTGGTATTTCTCGCTTTAACGATACAAAACAGCATTGGGTTTTCGAAGCACTAAATTCTACGCGGTTTTTTAATCAACATTGAACAATGCTGTTTCGGAATTTAATGAGCTTATCACATTTTGTCGTTGCAGTTCCACATCCAAAGAAGAGGGATGTGAGTCTGAAAACGAATATGAAAAGCTAGGAGTACTATCGTCAGCAAAATAAATTATTGGATTAGAAGTTGCAGACAGAAGATCATTAATAAAAATGAGAAAGAGTGTTGGAAATAAAACAGAGCCCTGGGGCACACCAGCATTTATTTTATGGTTATCAGACTTTAATCCATCCAATACTACTTGTATTGAACGATCCAAAAGGTCATTACTAATCCAATGAAGGAGGGATTCCTGAAAACCGAATGCACGTATTTTCGATAAGAGAGCCTTGTGCCAAACCCTATCAAATGCTTTTGAAATATCAAGTGCAATAATCTTACTTTCTCCAAAACGATGTAAAGATTTGCTGTTCGGTGAGATGAACCACGAGATCACCAGTGGACCTATTGCTATGAAAGCTGTATTGCCGGTCATTAAGAACCTTTCGATCTTCAAGATATTTCTTAAGCTTATAATTCCATGACCTTGGAAAGAAGAGACGTAAGTGCAATCGGTCGGTAGTTAGAGGGTAACGAAGATTTGCCTTATTTAGGAATAGGCTGGACAAAATGCCATCCGCTCGGAACGATGAGAAATAGGACAAATGAAAAAGCTTACGCAGTGGTTTTGCCAGCGTTGAAGAACACTCTTCAGAACAATAGCGGGATACCATCCGGACCAGCGGATTTATGTGTGTTAAGATCTCTTAGGACTCTTTTAGTCGCATATTTCCGTTGCATGCCTTCCTGGCTTGTTTGAACTTTTCCCGGCTTTCTTCAGTACGGTTGGCTTTATAGCAACGGAAACTAACCTTTTTGGCCCTAATAACCTCTTTACAGCTCGCATCAAACCAAGCGTTTTCCTTGAGTCTGATACTTTTATCTCTGTTCGGTATAAAAGTTCTCATTCCCAGGAGAATCAAAATTGTGATCATATCAGCGCTGGCATCAACGTCACTATCGAGGAAGCATAGTGACCAGTTAAAGATCTTGAAGTAATTATTGAGACAGTCCCAGTTGGCTTTCTCGTATTGACAAACGGTTTTCTTAGGAGCTATTTCTTTAACTGAACAGTTTTGACACGAGAAATTTGCTGATATAACACAATGGTCAGATGTGCCTAGAGGAGATAGAACACTAACAGTGTACTTATCAGGGTCAGAGGTAAGAAACAAGTCAAGAGTGATTTCTGCTTGACCTTCAACGTCCGGTGGGCTCGATGACTAGCTGAGTTAGGTGGTTCAACTCAGATGTACACACTCCATCGGGTGTTGTCTGGCCTGAATGTTCAAGCCATGAAGAATTGTGTACATTGAAATCGCCCGTAACAACGATTTCAGTGCGAGGATAGAACGAAACAATTCTTTGGATGGAATCAGACAAAGCATCATATTCACGAGAAGTTGATACTCTGTCTAAATTCTTACTTCGATGAAGGAAGCAGTAGTGAACAATTTGCTTATTTACGGAAAATTTAAACCACATATAATTAAAAAAAGAATTGGTGCAAAGGAAATATTGTGCTAAGAGCTGATAAGCAACATTGTAACACAGAATAATTAATAATACCCTTCACTGCTATTGTTATGCCTTAGCAGTGACGAGAACCGATCTGAACCTGTGATGCAAAATAGTAAATTCCATTCAAATAATCTGCTGAAACACAGATTAGCATATATTTATACCCAGTATTATTCTGAGCATGTCCACAAAAAAAAAAACTGATTAAATGTCTTGAATATCCTTAAAAAAGCAGATCAATTTTTAATTACTGATGTGTGTGTGTTTTATTTGCTAATACTAATTATTGTAACTGAAAAAAAATGTGTAAGAACTTTTTCTCTTTAAAAATACATTATATTCTTTTAAAGGTTTTTATTTAATTTAATCGAATATAGTTTTTAAAAAGCGCATTTTCTTCCATGGATATTTTTTTTCCACATCAACAAGTTTTTTTTAGAAATAGTTTGTTATTTTCCTTTGAATCAAATTCAAACTTCTGTAAAATATAACTCATACCGGTTTTTAAACATTTAATATAAGTTTCAAAGCAAGCCTTATTATCCAAATGAGAGCATTAAATTTCGAAGAAATAGTCTCAGCATTATTAAACTCGATTTTCAGTATCTCATCGCCTCTGCAAACTTCAAGGAAATTCTAAATTTAGTACTCTTTAACATTACATGAGATCTGTGAAATGGAAATGTAAAGTACTATAACCTATGACATGAACATATGTACATATAACCAGAATCACATAAATATATACATATATAAAAAAGTGCGTCTACGCCCCATAGTACCCTCATATTATTTCGAGTGAAATTCAACAAAAAAAATTCAACTTAAATTTAAAATTTCAAGTTCATAAAAAAATTTCGAATAAAATGGTACCTATTCCTAATTTTGTTATGCCGAAAAGTTTTTCCCTTACAGAAATGATGATTGATTTCCTGGAAGTCAATATTCGTATTCGAAAACTCACTCGTGTTGAACTTAAATTTAAGATGTTCCCAAAATAAAATTAGAAACCTTATCTACCAAAAGTTTGAAATTACCATACAATCATCAAAACGTGTAGATGCTACTTATAGAACTCTAATTGTTTTTTTTTCCAATTCTATTTTATAAATTGATATTTTAAAAGCTTCTTTTGGTTCATAATAATGTTATAAAATTTTATTTCTTCTCCTTTTTTTTGATCGAATTATTGAACTCATTCTCTGGCAGGCAAACGAAAATAAAATAGCTACATTCTTTCACAAAAAAAATCCCATTCATATTAACTTTCTTAATGTTCACTAAATGCCAGGACATTTGCTCCTTTTCTTTTCCTACCTGGGCGAGTTTTCTATTATATCAATCGCCTCAATGCGAAATCCATCCTTTACAAACACCACGCATATATTGAATGTCCTTTTCTTATTTTTGGAGAACAATTTTTATGTCAAAAGAATGGAATTCCATCTATTGTATTCAACTAGAAAAATAATGTCTTCATCCACCTCCTCCCTCTTTTTCTTACACCAAAGCACCTTTGTTAGATTCCTGTTTTGTTACCCAAAAGAAGCGGCAGTAGCTCCTTATCCTTACCCACAAAAAAAGGACATTCAACCAAAGTTTTCTCATTTATCCTTCTATATACGTATGAAGGTATGTAAGCGACTATTGTGTTCTTTTAATATTCTAAGGATATAATTTTTCCCAGCAATTATGTTTGTAAGGATTGTAAATCTTTTAATATGTTCGTTAAGGATTTTTTTTTTAAATTTATTTTAAGAGAAAATTTTATAACGTCTCTTACCTTAAATGTCCTTTATTCATTTTGTGATTTAAAAATAAACATTGTATTTTGGAAAAACGTTCATTCATACTAATTTATCTCGAAAAAAAAGGACACATACAAATTATAAATAAATCAAATATCAAAATGTTATGTTGACACAAATATTGGAGGTAAGTAGGGTACTTAAAGTTTGTCGAATTTGAAAACTGACTTGCGGACTTAGTGAGCCATAAACATACAGGTTTGTTTTTATTCAAATATCTACCATAAGTTCCAATCACCAAATGGATCCTTAAGGAAGTGTGTGTCCTTGCGTGGTAGTTGTTGTTGTCCTTGTCGTTTGCCAAAATATTGAAAGTTTTTTGTTATTTGTTTTAAGCTTCTCGTTTTTGTGTCATTATTTCAATGTCAAAAAAATAAAACTGTCATGTGGGATTTATAATATGTAGGAGCAAATTTGTGTCAATTATTCATTAATATTGCCATTCAAAGCTCAATGGCACATAGGTACGAGGATAAGAGATGAGTAGAAAGAAATTTTGTACAAAATCTCTCGGCCTTGAAATCTTTTTTTATTTTTCTCAATATATAAATACATATGTACCTACATATCTATCTCTGTTTTTGTAAGCTCGCTCATACATACGTAGGCTTTAGGTTTTAGCTTGCTTTGATTTTATTTTTATGTTCGATGTTCTTTTATTTAGCTGATCTTTAGATACTTTCTATGGCATTTTATTAAATTGGCAGCAATTTAACAGAATACACCCAGGAGGTTTAAAGGTATATCTTTGATGGGATTTTTTTCTTTTTTCTTTCTTTGGTGTTGGTATTTGTATGATTGTGTTGTACATCGTGGCAGGATAGAAAATCAATTTTCATGCTTTGTTGAAGGAACAATACATAATATCGTATCATAAAATAAATTGGTCTTTTTTTTGTTTTATTTTTTCTTGAACTTGAATATGAGGCAATGAGCATCACTGTAATAATGATTTAAGGGATTTCAACTTCTTGAAAGTTATGAAAAATTTGTGCGTTTGAGTGAAAATGTAATTAAGTTTGATGTGTGAGTTTTGGAGAAAAAAAAAAATCACTCTAAATTATTGAGTGATTGAATTTTTGACACGACTTGTTTGTAGGGTTGTTAAGTTTCTTAGTGAATATTTTGTCCACAAATATTAATGTAAGCAAATTAATATTTAACGTGCCGGAAAAAGTTGAACTCGAAATTTAAATCCAACTTCACGCTATTGTCGATGTTCTCTATAAATTTCCACCTTCAGGACAAACTAAAAAGATGAATTGAAATATTTGTTGCAATTTTCAAAAACATTTGAATACTGCACATTTGAATACTGCAAAAATGTTCATTAGACTTCATAAATCACTATTTTATTACTCTTGGATTTATTAGACACCCACATTCCAGGTAGCTCTAACATACTCAACGACTTAATATCAGAGTCTCAAGCTTCTACAAGCGATTAAGTTGATCTAATAACGGGGGAAAAACTGCCAGACGGACCAGACAGAATCATTCCGGCCGAACTACAAGAAAGCTCATTGGAAATCATTCTGACAAGCTGTTTAAGGTTGAGATATATTCCCAAAGCCTGGAGAATGGCAAGAGTAGTCTTCATTCCTAAAGCAGGGAAACCCAAACACGTTAACCCTAAAGACCTACGACCAATCAGCCTACATCCTTCCTTCATAAGATCTTGGAAAGATTAATTGAAATTTACATCAGACATAACTTAAAACCATGTCTCATTTCCACAGCTCAACATGATTACTCTAACTCACTCATAGATTTTATAAGTCTCATGCTCAAAAGCAGGACTATAACTTCTAGCATGAGAAGTTTTACTACCACCAGATCCGTGAATCTCGCCTCTTTTATGGAACACGGTAGTAAACGACCTGCTAACATCATTGGAAGCAGAGGGTTTCAGGGTGATTGCCTATGCTGATGACCTTACAATATCTTGATCTGGGAAGCACCCCTAAGTTCTCTTCGAACTCCTACAAAATGCCTTAAATAGGCTTACAAAATGGGCTAAGCAATGTGGCTTGGACGTCAATCCACATAAAACAGAATTAATACTTTTTTCGAGAAGATATAAAATTCCTCAGATTAGCAAACCAAAGATTAAAGGAATACCATTAAGCTTTTCGGACCAAGCTAAATATTTGGGCCTCATTTTAGACAAAAAACTAAACTGGAAGGCAAATATTGATGAAGGAGGAAAAAAGGCTACTATAGCGCTTTTTACTTGTAAAAAGGCCATAGGATCAAAATGAGGCTTCTCCCCAAAAATAACCCACTGGATATACACTTCGGTTATCAGACCGATACTCATTTCTGGAGTTGTCGTATGGGGGACCGCACTGGATAAGATGGTAAATCTAAATAAGCTCATCAAAGTCCAGCGGTCAGCAAGTATGTGCATCACAGGAGCACTTCGCTCAACACCAGCCGCAGCACTGGAAGTGCTTTTAAACCTAACACCTCTTGACATCTTCTCCAAAATGGTGGCAGCCAACTCATGTGTGAGGCTTAGAGCCACCTCTCAATGGAACAGTAACAATACTGAACATACTACTATTCTAGACAGTTTCAGATCTATCCCAGATCGTTAGACTATACCACCCCAAAAAAGGTATTCGGTAAAAGCTTCCATGTGTCCATGCCTTCAAGATCCTCCTGGGAAGAAGAGAGACCCCTGGAAGACGATGGGGTACACTTCTATACAGACGATCACGGAGTTGGAAGTGGTATCTATTCGGAACAACTGAATCTCATTCTATCATACAGACTTCCCAATCAATGTAGTGTATTCCAGGCAGAAGAAATGGCGATTAAAGAAGCACTATCCTGGCTTAAAAAAAACGTTATATATTGCAAGGAAAACCGAATCTTCTAGGACAGCCAAGCTGCTCTTAGATTTCTCGCAAACTCACGAATAGTTCACGATTCTCGATCATTTCTGAATGAGATGACGGAACAGTTTGATATTCACCTCAATTGGGTGCCGGGCCACAGAGACAATCCGGGAAATTTTTGGATGAGCTCGCCAAAAAGGGATCACTTCTGCCTAATATAATGTTAGACAAAAACATAACATAGGAACACCACTTGCCACATGCAAATATCTTCTCAAACAATATGCTCTAGAGTCAAGAAATCCTAGATGGTCACAGAGTACCACCTGCCTAGCAACCAAGCAAATGTTGCCAAGCATAGACTTTAAACGTTCAAAAGGCTTGATATCCCTGAGCAGACAAAGTATAAGCTCTACAATTGGAGTAATAACAGGACACTGCCTCATAGGAAGACATGTTTTGAGGCTAGGGGTCTACACAAATGACTTCTGTAGAAGCTGCATGGACCAGGAGAAAAACTAAGCAGTCCAACACCTTCTATGTACATGTCCAGCACTCTCCATTAGAGGGAATAACTTTCTCGGTAATCCCTTCTTCGATATTACCAGTGAACTGGAAACGATTGACACAAAATGTCTCTAACTTTATTAAAAGTACAAAATGGTTTGTTTTAGTTCATTACTCCCTCATGAGTAACCTCATTAGTGGTATCACAATGGACCCTTGACGTCTAGGTGCGTCAATGACATCTGGACAGCCACTCCAACCTAACCTAACCTAATCTTGGATGTAACTTCTAATGTAACTTTTTAAATAAAGCAACTTAAAAATCATTAATTCTATTTTTCTGCATTATAATTTTATTTTTGTATACTTAAAATTTTCTCTTGAGCGGATTTAAATATTTATTAAAAAAACAATAGGAAATAAAGGTCATATAAAAAATAAGTAGTGTAATATTACTAAAGAATATTAAGTACCTAAACAAACGAGTTTATTAATTTAAATGTTTAAAATTGTATTTAAAATTGTATTTAAAACAAATTAAATAATATTTATTTGAATGAAAAAAATCAGAAATTGAAGATTTGTTTGTAAATGTTTTTTTAATTTTTTGACTATTAGGAAACCGTATTTTGAAATGAATATTCTTAAATTGTAATTAATTTCTTTCTATGAATAAATACGACAAAGTTGAGAATAAGCGAAAATTGTATTAAAAAAAGAGAGCATGAGGAGCGTTTGATCGAGGAGATAGAGGGATGTTACAATAGGAATGAGTTTCGTAAACTGTACCAAAAGGTGAGAAAAAAACCTCAATAGGGTACCAGCCACGAACCGAAGCCTGTAAAGACGATCAGGGGAACATCGTAGTAGAACCGCAGTCGACGCTGAGCGACGATGACGAACCGAATTCCGCTGTAAGTGAGATAGAACCACTCAACCTCGGCGACGCAGATCAACAGTTCCGCCTACCCGACCTTGAAGAAATGAAGATAGCTATATCTAAACTTAAGTCAAACAAAGCTGCTGGAGCTGACGGTATCGCTACCGAACTATTCAAAGCAGCAGGCGATGACTTGGTACGGAGCATGCACCAGCTCATCTGCAAAATATGGTCATGCGCGATGAGTTATGGAACTCAGCATAGTTTTCCCGATACCTAAAAAAGGAGACCTTCTTAATTGTGCCAACTACAGAGGCATCAGTCTACTTAATATTGCATATGAGAACGTGAACGTCTGATGCCATTCATCAACAACCTGATTGGTCCTTATCAGTGTGGCTTCAGACCAGGAAAGTCCACTATCGACCAAATATTCACACTACGGCAGATCTTGGAAAAAACCCAGGAGCTTCAAATCGATACCCACCATCTCTTTATCGATTTTAAAGCCGCGTATGACAGCATCCATAGGGAAGAGTTCTACAGAGCAATGTCTAGTTTGGCATCCCTATCAAACTTATCCGTTTGTGCAGAATGACGATGGAGAATGCACTCTGTTCTATTAAGGTCGGAAACGATCTCACCGATGCATTTATTGTCAAAAAGGGTTTCACACAAGGCGATGCACTGTCATGCGACTCCTTCAACATCGTTCTGGAAAGAATGGTTCAAAACTCAACCGTCAACACTAGTCAACAAAGGTCCATGCAACTACCTCGGATACGATATATATGTGATATTGACATAATTGGAAGATCAAAGCATGATGTCAGTGGTGCTGTTTTGACCAGTGCGACGGAAGCGAAGAAGATGGGTTCAGTAGTCAATGAGGGCAAGACCAAGTATATGCTGTCATCAAAAAAGGACACTGAACAACGACGTCTTGGAAAAAACATCAGCACGGACAGCTATAATTTCGATTTAGTTAAGGACTTTGTATACCTAGGTACCACTATAAACACACACAACGACATCAGCGCTGAAATAAAACGAAGAATAACTCTTGCCAAACGCTGCTTCTTTGGATTTAGAAGGCAATTGAGAATTAAAGTCCCCTCTCGAGCATCTTAAATCACCATCTATAAAACACTCATCATCCCGGTTCTCATTTATGGCGCTGAGGCCTGGACCCTGTCAAAGAAAGATGAGAGCGTCTTAGGATGCTTCGAGAGAAAAATTCTTCGGGTGACTTTTAGTCCCGTACGCATAGATGGAGAATGGAGGAGAAAATATAACGAATAACTGTACAGCGGCAATGACCTAGTTAGCAGAATTAAAGTCCAACGGCTTAGATGGCTGGGTCATGTAAAGCGGATGGACATCAACGTTCCTGCCCGGAAGGTTTTCGAATCCAATCCCGAGGGACGGTGCAGTAAAGGAAGACCGCGACTCAGGTGGCGCACACAGGTGGCTGAAAAACTCAACCATCTTGGCGTTCGAAACTGGAGACAGCTAGCTAGGGACCAAGCTGCCTGGAGGCGGATACTGGTTGAGGCCCAGGTCCGCCCGGACTGTAGCGCTATTTTAAGTAATTAGATTTAATTGTATTGGAGTTAAAATTGTATTAGAGCTTTGATGCCCAAACTTGTCTTAATTGCTCGAATTTAAAAAGTTGTGCTTACAGAAAATAAAAACATAATATTTTTTTTTAAAACAATTGATAATTTTCGGGAAAAAGAGAGGGCTAGATCATTGATAAGTTGAAAAGTTATATTTAAAGTGGATTAATAAATATTTCCTATTATAAAACCAAACTTTAGAATACGTGTAAACACAGGTGTTTAAGTTTTAAATATTAATATGGAAGGGAAGAACTTTGTCAAGAGTTCCACATTCTTGATGTGCGTTTAAAAAAAGTATCTCTATATTTTATAGTACGTCAGAAATTGTGCTCAAGTGTAAGGTGATGAGCATTTCTGGAAGTGTGAATATTACGGCTGAATTGTTTAGGGGGCGGATGCAAAAAGCTGATTTAACAGAACCTTATTTTTATAAAAATATCGGTAATATAACGAAAGGCAAGAAAAATGGGGGAGGTGATAAAGTGATATAAATGGTTCAGTCTTTGTTCTATCGCCTATAATAAGCTTTTTTTTGAACTTTATACAAAATACTCTTATTTAGTTTGAAGGTACCTGCCCAATATGCGAGTTATATTCAAGATTTGGACGAATAAAGCCAGATCAGAAAGGGTTTAGAAAAGGGTACTATCATCAGTGAAAATGTTTATTGGATTATAAGTGACAGACAAGAGATCGTTCATGATTATAAGTTAAAGAGTCGGAGACAAAAGAGCTCTTAGAAACACCAGCAATTATTATATTAACCTTCAGGTTATTAAGAAAATTTCGTTCTTCAAGATATTTCTTAAGCTGATCGTGGATCAGCATTTCCATGACCTTAGGAAGAAACGAATAAGTGCAATAGGACGATAGTTAGTGGGAAAGGAGGATTCACTTTTTTTAGGGACAAGCATAACAAGTACTGTTTTTCATATACTCGGAAAGAGATCTGTAGAATAGTGGTTTTACCACCTTTAAGGGACAATAAGAGCAATAAAAGGGTTACTATCCGTGCCACCGAATTGATGTATGTCATGGTCTTTTAGTACTCTTGCAACCATATTCATGTCAGTCTCTGGTATCGTCAAACGGTGCTGCAAGTAAATTGGCTTACTTCAATTGAGATAGGAATTTTCTTTGGAAAGGAGAATGGCGTGGTACACTTGTCAAGTTGTTGTATTTTCTGGTCAAGTACAAATTTGCTTAGTCAAATATGACCGTTTTACCTGGTATCTAAATTACCTCTGATTTTTAAAATAGAGCTCGTAATTTGGTGTAGTGCTCCAATGTAATGATTTTGAAGAGCATTAGGACTTAATAGACAAAGATAGTGTTTTTGAGAATTTTGTATGGAAATAAAATGCACGACTGGATCATATGAACTTGCCAATCCTACATGTGCCATGTTTGCAAAAAGTCTGTTTAAAAATATTTCCTGTATTTTAAAATTTAAAAATGTACCTGCAAAAAGAAGTTTTTTTTCAATTTAAACGCAATTTTCTTTTTAAAAAACCTTATTTTTCCAAATTTGTATTTGAATTTTTGTTTTGATTTAGTTTAAAAAGATGTTTGGTGTGCAGTTATTTAGAACTTATTTACATACGTTTTACATTTGAATTCCTAAAACAAACTATGACCCATTTTCAAGATATTGAAATTCGAAAAAAATGTTAATATTTTCTTTTAAAGGAAAAATAAAAATGACATTTTTGATTATCGAATATTTTTAAAACAATATAACAGCTTGTTCAAAAATAAATTTATTGAAATTGGTTGATTAGTTCTTGAGAAAACCCAAAAACAAAAAAGTAGGTTCTATGGAGGGGTACCCTTCCTGATAAATAGAAAATCATTTGAAACCAAATTAAGAAAAAATATTTTGGTGAAATAAAAAAAAAATATCGATTTGTTTTCAAGTCAATTCGAATTTTCGATTTTTGACAAAATGTATTTTAATTTCCGAATCTGAAGTCAATACACCAAATGCTTAGGGTTGAAGGGCAAGGACAGATAGACGGACGAAATTGGGGATCCATCTTTTTCGACTTCTCTACCATCGTAATGTCATATTTAGTTAAAATCTCGAGTTCCAATTTTTTTAAGGAATGCAAAATTTGCCATTCTTCTCCTGAAATTAGTTACTTAACTCAAAAATTAGGCAGCTTTTCTTTATTTCATTGCTCAGGATGTAATTTTTTTTGGAATAAAATTATATGAAAAACACAAAGCCTCTACAATTTAAGAGGATATTTATGTATATTTTATTTTGTTAGGTTTAGCATCTCTATATCGTATTGAAGAATACAATTTAAATCTTGCTTTAGTGTTTTACCACCAATTCTGGTAGGTATAGTCATGATAAATACACCCAAAAGTAGAGTCCTCGGGTCTTCAAGTGTAATCTGCTCAAATCAATTGAATCCAAACTATTTTTATAGCTAACTATTCACAATTTCTTTCCACTTATTGCACTCAATTTTCAACTTCACGTCACAAAGAACAGAAGCAATAAAATTGAGTGTTAAAATTTTTAAAGTCAATAAGTCAACACTCTTCTCTGATATTAATTCCCCTTTTAATCAAAAACAAAAAAAAGAAAATACCGAAACTAAAATGCAGAACATAGCTTCAGAACGAAACAACAAAAACGAAATATCCCAGTTATGGGTATCCTTTATAAATTCGACAGCTTTATATCCCCAATAACATAAAAATTCAAAAGAGTTGATACCTCGGTACCTGCTCTATCTCTCTAGCAGTCTATTAAATTACCCATCAAGCATACATTCCCATTCAAAATATCGATATCTTCCTTCCAAAAAAAACTTCGATATTCCAAGAACTGAATTTTCACAACTACTGTGCAACAACCAAAAACAAAATAAATGTACATGGAACATAAAAAAAACATAAAGTGCAAATATGAAAGACTTTGAGGCAAAAATTGATATGAAAATTCAAAAACCAAATATTGTACGAGTAGCTACGTTTATGAAGTGAAGGTATTCTCTTGTAAGAGGAGATTCTGGGAACTGTGGAGATGTATACTGCGAACAGGTATATCCTGCAGAGAGTGACGTTATTTTACTTTTTTTCATATACATATTGTGAAGTTATATCCTTTGATGGAATTTTTATATAAATACATTTTTTTTTGAAAAAACTTTCAAACGCAAAATCGATTTACATGTCAAAAATCATATTAAAGATTTTTGCCACATTAGATTTTTTAAGCTTTTTTCTTTGAAGACTGCATTTGGGATGAATATGGCAATGCACTGCAATGGAACCTTTAGGTTCCTTTTTTTTAATAAATCTGGATGAGAATAAAGCTAACAAATCAAGTTGTCAAAGTTTAAGATTTCCAAACTGAAAACAGATTTTTGAACGATCACCGGGGTGTTTGAAAACTAAACGTTTTAGGAACCCTCACGGAAAAGAAGAACTACTAAAAGTTAAGAGACTAAAATATAACTGCTTTATACAAAAAAAAAACACACATTCATTTTAAAATATTTTTTCCAAAAAATTGTTCTTGGATTTTTCAAATACTCTCTTTATTCTTTTCTAAAATATTTATTTATAAAAATAAAAGGCAAAATAATATATTAAAAGAAATATTTGTGTATTACCCAAATCCATTGAATAAGCAAGTTCTCGATGTTCTTATTTTTTGGGACGAGTTCTCTTTTACTTTATAAATTATTTCCTTAATCAAAATATATATACAGGGTTATCCATTTTGCGGTTTCTAAAGAAGACGTAAAAAAGAGGCTGGGATGCGACCCACACTGAGAACTTCCCATTCCGTCTGTCGATTTGTCTTGATTAAAAGGTTTCCATGTTTTGTTAAAAAAGTTTTATTCTAAAAAAATTAAAAATTTCCAGCAATATTTTGAATTTAATGAATTAATTAGATTTCAAAATTAATTTTTGTTAACGAGATTTTTAGTCGAATACCAATTTTTACCAACTTTAATACCATTTCTTAAAAGTTTGTATTTCTTATATAAACAAATACAAATTGGATGAATGAAATTTATTTGAAGTCAATATTTTTTATTGTTTACGAGAATCGAGAACCAAACATCAATTTTTACCAAATTTGCGTACTGTTTTTTGTAGATTTAAATTTTTAATGAAAAAAACGAACTGTTGGATTTTTATGAAACATTTACTTAATGTCGAAAAAAACATTTTCTGTGAGTTAAAATTAGTTTGAAGATAATATTTTTAATCTTTGAAAGATTTTTGATTCGAATGTAAATTTTTACTAAGTTTTGGTATTGTTTTTTAAGTTTTTTTTTTATTTGTTTGAAAAGATATCTCATTCGAAATACAATTTTTACCAACTTTTAGAAATGTTTTTTTTTTTTGGGTTTTTATTTTTTATAAAAAAAAACTGCCAATTTAATTTTTCTCAAAATCTTATCAGATGTCAAATACGTTATTTCTCGTTGCATAAAACTATTTTGGTGTTACAATTTAAAATATAGGGTTTAATTCAAGTCCTTAGCGTTATTAGTACGTGAGATATTTTGGGTTACCCAAAATGTTCAACCTTTTTTAAAATGCTATGGTAAAAACAACAAATACGCAATTTTTTGAGAGTCCTTTCTGCCTCTTGTTGCATTATTATCTATATAACAAAATAAATTTGAAGTCAATATCTCTAAATTGTGTCGACTCTAGGGATCTTCAAACGTCTAAAAATGACAAAATTTTCATTTCGAGAAATCACATCGATTACACTAACTTTCACATATGTTTTCAAAGAAGTAAGGTTCAATCACACGGCCGACCGAACCAAAGAGCGCACTTTTTAACTTCCCATAGAAAGTTATTGTAATGGGTCTGATTTGAGAAATTGAAAATTTTCAAGGGCTCTAGAGTCAAAATAAAAGATTTTTAGGAAGATGTCTGTGCGTGCGTTTGTACATACGTTCGTAGGCCCGTATGTCCGTATGAACGTATATCCGTACGTCCGTACGTTCGAAACGTTTTTTTCGTCGTCCATAGCTCAAGAACCAGAAGAGATATCGGCTTCAAATAAATTTTGTTATACAGATAATAAGGCAGAACGATGAAGAAAGGGCTCTCAAAAAAATTTCGTGGGTGGAGAAAATGTTGGTTAACCCTAAATATTTCATGGACCAAAAACGTTAGAGGCTTTAATTAAATTAACGTGATGCCAAACAAGTACCTACACTTTTTAAAAAAAAAAATCCAATTAACGTTTTTTTTTATAAATCAAAAAACTGACAAAAAAATTATTTTAGCTCCAAAACATTTTTTTGCAACGGAAAATGACGTTTTTAAAATCTTTTAAAATTTTGAGAAAAATCGAATTGACTATTTTTCTAAAAACAAAAACCTTAAAAAAAAAAAAAGACAATACTAAAACTTGGTAAAAATTTACTTTCGACTCAAATAGCTTTTCAAAAATTTAAAATATTGTCTTCAGACTTTTTATCTCATAGAGAATATTGTTTTCAATATTCAGTAGTTTTTATAAAAATCTTAAACAGTCTGTTCACAATCATACAAAAATATTATAATCTACAAAAAATACTACGCAAATTTGGTAAAAATTTATTTCAAAAACTTGAGATAATTACTTCCAACTAATTTAAACTTATTAAAAATATTGTTTTTAACATTTGTAAAAATTTTAACAATAACGAATTGACAATTTTTTTACAAAAAATTAATAAAAGTTGATAAAAATTAATTTTTATACTCCAATATCTTTTCAAAACTTTTAGATATTAGCTTTAAACTTCATGTTTCTTTAAAAATTAATATTTTCAACATTTGAGGAAATTTTGAGAATAATCTGATTGACAGTTTTCCTACAAAAAATAAAAGCCTTTAAAAAAGCAATACTAAAACTTTTTAAAAATTTACTCTCGACTGAAATTGCTTTTCAAAAATTAAAAATATTGTCTAAAAACTTTTTTATTTCACAGAAAGTATTGTTTTCAATATTAAGTAGCCAAAAATCCGACAGTCTCTTTTTTCAAATAAAAATAAAATCTACGAAATAGTACACAAATTTGGTAAAAATTGATGTTCTTGAAAATTCAAACCAAACTATTTCTTTATATGAAAAAATATTGTTAATTTTAGATTTCTTAAGAATAATTTAACTGACAACTTTCTTAACCCAACACGAAAACCTACAAACTTTTAAGCAATACAAATCGACAGACGGGATAGGAAGTTATCAATGTGGGTCCCGTCGCAGCCTCTTTTTGTGGATATGATGGCCACTCTTCTTGTACTTATACAATATATAATTATATATATTAAACATACCCACCGAGTGAGAAATTTGCTTCGTCGCTGAAGAAAATGTTTGTTCATAAAATCGCCGTATATCACTTGTTGTTCAAGCACCCATTCGACGTATCTACGACGAGACGTGGAGTTGGGAATGGTCAGCTGACTTCAGTTGTTGTGTGAGCTCGACTTTACATGGATGTAGGTGTAGATTCAAATGAAAAATATGCCATAATGTGCCTAAAGACAGTCTTAATTCCTGAGATCGACGAGGAATCGACACATTCAGGCCTACGGGCTTCGGCAACACGTAATATTTTCGTTGGAACGAGCAAAACGATGATGCACTGTGGCCTTACAATATCTGTAACCAATGCAGTCTCTTTAAATTTCTTCGCAATTTTGACAATAGCTTGCGTAGTTAGACGATTGTGTAAACCATAATTTCCTCTTAAAGCACGACAATTGGCTTTGGCATAACCACCATTTTTGTAGTAGGTTTTAAAAATGTGTATGTATTGTGTGATAGTTAAGCGATCCATTTTTTTTGTTGATTTTATTTTTTATGAAAAAAACGGACTATTGGATTCATATATAAAAATTACTGAGTATCGAAAACATTTTCTGTGAAATAAAATAAGTTTGAAGCCAATATTTTTAATTTTTGAAAAGCTATTTGAGTCGAAAGTAAATTTTTACCTAATTCTAGTATTGTTTTTTCTTTTATAGTTTTATTTTTTTGTAAAAAAAACTGTCAATTCGATTTTTTTAAAAAATTTTATCGAATGTTGAAAACAATATTTCTTATAAGATAAAATTAGTTTGAAGCCAATATTTCAAATTTTTGGAAAAGATATTTGAGTCGAAAAACAATTGTTTCCAAATTTGTTAAATTTTTTTAGGTTTTTCATTTTTGGACAAAAACTGTGATTTTCGATTTTTTTTTTAATTTTACTGAATGTTGACAACAATATTTTTTGAAAGATAAAAGTAGTTTAAGTCCAATATCTTCAGTTTTGAAAATATATTTGAGTCGAAAATCAATTTTTACCAACTTTTGTTAATTTTTACTGAATGTTGAAAACAATATTTCTTATAAGGTAAAATAAGTTTGAAGCCTTATTTTAAGTTTTTGAAAAGATATTTGAATCAACATTCAATTTTTACTAACTTTGAGTAATGTTTTTTTATATTTTTATTTCTTATAAAAAATAGTCAATTCGATATTTTTCAAAATTTTATCGGATTTTCTGCCAACTTTTCTAGGGCCCATTCACTGAAAATTCGACGTTGTGGCAGATCGTTCGGCTTAGGTTCTTGCACGAGCTGTATTTTATACGGTTTTACACCAAGATCTTTGCGTAAGATCTTCCATGTGGTCGAATAACACAAACCCAATTGCGACGAAGCGACATTTCACGGTCTTCAGCAACACTCTCAGAAACAGACGCAATATTCTCTTCTGTACGCACTGTACGCATTCGTGTGGTTGGTTTAATGTCCAATAAAGTAAACTGAGTGCGAAACTTGGTCACAATCGCATTAATTGTTTGCTCACTTGGTCGATTATGTAGACCATAAATCGGACGTAAAGCGCGAATCACATTTCGAACCGAACACTGATTTTGGTAATAAAATTCAATGATTTGCAAGCGTTGCTCGTTAGTAAGTCTATTCATGATGAAATGTCAAAGCATACTGAGCATCTTTCTCTTTGACACCATGTCTGAAATCCCGCGTGATCTGTCAAATACTAATGCATGAAAATCCTAACCTCAAAAAATCACCCTTTAGCATTTTCAAAAAAAAAATACGTAAGTTATTTGGCGGACAATAACAAAACAAAATTTATTTGAAGTCGAACCTCTATTTTTTTTCGACTCTAGAGATCTTTAAACGTCTAGAAATGTCAAAATTTGTAATTCGACAAATCAGACCGAATACAATAACTTCTTATGGAAAATTAATAAAAGTCCAGCGGGGTCAAATCGCCTGATCGTCGTGGCCAGTTAATACCACATATTCCCCTACTAGGTACTTCAAACATTGACTTTTTGCCTATGTAATGCAATCTCTTCAATTACTTGAGGATTCTCAAGTCTCCAAATTCGACCATTTTGTTCATAACCATAGCCATCGATTCACCTAGTGAGAAATGTGCTTCGTCGCTTAAGAAAATTTTGTTCGAAAAATGGCCATCCACCAGCTGTTGTTCAAGCACCCATTCGACGTATCTACGACACGCTGGCTTCGGTTGTTGTGTGAGCTCGACTTTATATGGATGTAGGTGTAGATAAATTAATGCTGTGACAGAATCACCATTTTTGTAGTAGTTCTTAAGAATTCTTATGCGTTGTTAAAAACTACTAGTTGCAATCCATTTTCGTCAATTGTTTTTACTAGTTTATACTAGACAACATCTCTTTTTTTTAAATTGTTCTTAGTTTTTAGTATGCTCGTGGAATGAAATATAAATTGGCGCTGGTAGATTTTGGCGCCATATGGCGGCCATTTTATTTTGGTGACATCTGTAAAATTCTTTTGTTTATTATTAAGTTGCTTATGCCAAATTATCTTGGCAAGGAACACGACTGAACAGCACGTTTAAATGATAAAACTTTATTATAAAAATGAGTATTTGTTAACGCAAACGTGTGGACTATTCAAAATTTGAGACGACTGAATCAGTTAACAATCAGCGAACACCCATACGTTCAAGGAACGCAAGATCTGCCGAGAGCATCGTAGCGGTCCGTGAAAGTGTATATCAGGAGCCGAAACAGCATATTCCTCGACGTGCACAAGAACTCGGCCCTTCGCAGACTTTAACTTGGCGAATTTCGTGTCGAGACTTGGGCGTACAAATATACAAGATGTAACTGACCCATGAGCTCAGACAATAGACAACGACGTTTGTTCGCTGTCTTATGTTTTCGGTACCGTGAAGGAATGCCAAATGAAATAATATCAAAAATGTACCTAATTTCACTTTTGTTAAGTGTAATGAAGCCAATTTCCAACAGATTTTTGTAAAGTGCAATAAGGTTTATTTTGAACGTTGGTTTTATTCATTTGGCCTTTTTTTCAAGGTACGATACAAAATTCACCATTTGCGAAAATCGATATTTTTTAAATTTGGCATAGTTTGGAACCACTCTTACTTCCAAAGATTTACTCGTAGAACAAAATTCATGATTTTCAAAGTCTAGCTGAAAAATGTGTTGTCTAGAATTCAATGATTGAAAGTTAAAATCTAAAAACGGAAATGTTTGACAAATAGCCTTTATAACTTTTAACGATCACTTGGAATTTTGGAGACTTTTTGTCTCTTGTTAAAAAAATGTCTTCAGCCTTTTGTATCCATCTTAATTAATATAAACATTTTTCCCAGAACTGTCTATTTGGGCTAAGTTTGTCAATATCTGTTTGCCAAACAATAAAATTAAGTTTAATCTTTTTAAAGACATAATAAAATTAAATAGATACAAATAATCCCGAAAAATTCATATAGACACAAAAATTATTCAACACCGCTTTAGCTGTGTTACACGAAAAAGAAAATAATCAAACAAAAATTTTTTTTCTTTTTTTGTATATTTTGTTTAGCTGCCCCCAAAAATCTCTGATGATAGTCCTAAGGGTAGAAAAAGTAATTTGCTATTCAGGGTTGATTTTTTTTGTTGGCTATGCATTCCTATGTTTCTAAACCTTTTAGAAGATTTATTATTTCGATTTGTTATCAAGACGGCTGTGGTTTGGTTTGGTTTGGTTTTGTGGGAAAAGATGGATAGGTGTGTGTTGCGGATAGCACTATAGGATCTTTTGTATAAGAATAAACATATACATATAAATCTATATGTATTTTTTTTTTTGGTTTCTAAGAAAAAAAAAAAAAAAAACACTTTACATATAAACGTTAAGGTGTTAAGAGAGAAAATTAACTGAAAATGCGAAGTTTATTTTCTTTTTCCTTATTTTTTTTCTTTGGATTTTGGGTAAGGTTGAGTTAGAGGTGTTGCGAAAATGTATAGATATGTATATATGTATGGGTTTTAGGTATAAATAAATAAGATTTCAGGAACATGAAATAATATTCTCTTAATCATTTGCCACTCATCGGTTTTTTATTATGCCCAATTTATCAGAGATGACAGAACAAATTAACTTCTAAATCATTTAACAAAAAATAAATTGATAGGTATATACGAGTAGTCCTATAAAATATATACAATAATTTAACTTAATGGGGTGTGGAATCTTCTTTGGCTTCATTGTTTTATAAGAGTGGTTATGGTTACACAACACACTAATGTGAATGGCCTTTGTTTTTAATTATAAAGAGTATTTACAATTTAAAAGCAATCCTTAAAATATTTTATTTTAAATAGTTAAAGTTTAAATATACCTAAAATTTACAAATGTAAATGGAAAACATGTGCAATCAAGAGGACACAAGCGTCCACAGGTTTTTCTCAAAACCCACCTCTGTCTATCAACTCCTACTCTCACCTCCCCGTGGTGAACATCGGGCGCCTATAGTACCTCAACTGGAGATTGGGTTCCAATCCCAGTGAAAAGTTGGTGGGGGCATCAAACGAGAGTGAGGGAGAGATGTTTCCACTAAGGTACCTCTCCTTATCCAGACGGCAGCGGAGGAATTAACGAGATGGATTGAACTACTTAGTGAACACCTTATAGGGCTTCTTCGACATATTCGGAGCCCAGGCCTGTAAGGAGCGGTTTATCCGGGTCCCCTTCCTTGGAGTTATACTAAGGATCTGGCTCTCCAGGTTGGGGGTTGTGCCATCGGGGTGACTTACTGGCCACGTTAAAGCTTTCATAGTTGCGAAGCACCAACAAGCCTCGGATACGGACGGATTTACTGTTGACAACCAACGCAAACGAATTAAGGACAACGAACTTTGGATGTGCACGTGGAATGTTAGGTCCCTTAACAGACCACGTGTAGCTGAAGAATTAGCGGAGGCCCTAGACTATATAAAGCAGACATGACCACCATCCAGGAAATACGATGGGATGGACCGGGCAAAAATAGGATGAAAAATTGCGATATTTACTGAGGTGACAGCTACCACGAAAATCAACAGCGCTTATTTGTAATCGCTTCGTCATCGGAGCTGGACTTAGGCAAAAAGTCTTGAGCTACAGGTGAATTAATGATTGCCTCATGACCATACGCATCAAGGCTAAATTCGGCAACATGAGTCTGATAAGAGCACACGCCCCCACAGAAGAGAAAGACGACAACACTAAAGATATGTTCTTCGAGCTCCTAGACAAAACATATGAGCAGTGTCCTAGCTACGATATTGCAATAGTCCTGGGCGATTTCAATGCCAAGCAAGGAAGGGAAGACATCTTTGGTGGAATAATCGGGAAGAACAGCCTGCACGACAACACTTCCGACAACGGATTCAGGTTCATAGATTTTGCTGTCTAGCGAAACGTCATGGTAGCCAGTACGCGTTTTCCACACCTCAAAATCCACAAAGGACCTTGGACTTTTCCAGATCAATCTACCGTCAAGCAGATTGACCATATTGCGATCGACGCCAGACACGCTTCCAGCATCATGGATGTACGAACTTTCCGAGGAGCTAATATTGACTCGGACTATACATACCTCGTTGTAGCCAAGGTAGCACTTCGGATCTCCAGACCCAAGGCAAAACCGGGAGGTGCTGGGAGAAGGTACAACGTCGAACGGCTACAATTGCCAGAGATCGCCAAATCCTTTTCCGACCGAGTTACAAGTAACCTCTCTCGAAGTTCTCTGCCGCCATCACAATGTATCGAAAACCAGTGGCAACATTGCCAAGATGCAATCAGAGAAACCGCCTCTGATGTGATGCGTTTCAAACAGCCACTAATAAGGAACAGATGGTTTGATGAGGAATGTCGTCAGGCAAATGCTGCCAAATAACAGGGCGGCGCTGCATAAAAGGACGAGAGCTGCACATGAGCTCTATGAGCAGAAGAGGTACCCCAACTTCTCAGAAGGAAAAAGAGGGGGCATAAGAAGCGTGCGGTCGAAGATGTTGAGAGGTTTAATAGCAGAAATGAAGTTCTAAAGTTCTATGAACAGGTGAAACGAAATTCGCAGGTACATAAACCTAGAACCGAAGGCTGCAAAGACGAAAGTGGAAACATCATAGCGCAACCGCAGTCAATGCTGAGGATATGGAAGGACCACTTCTGCAGACTGTATTATGGCGACGACGAACTGAATTCCGCTGTCAGGCAGGATGATCCATTCAACATAGACGACGAAAGCCAACAATCCCGTCCTCCCGACTTAGACGAAGTAAAGATTGACATATCTAAGCTGAAGTCTAATAAAGCAGCTGGAGTGGATGGCTTGAATGCAGAGCTCTTTAAAGCAGCTGGAGATAAGTTGGTTAGGAGATGAATGAAGTAAGGTTAGGTTAGGTTATAGATAAGTTGGTTAGGATATGAATGAAGTTAGGTTAGGTTAGGTTATAGTGGCTGTCCAAGATGGAAAAGGACACACTTAGGCCAGTTTATTGGCCCATTGTGATGCCACATGAATCTTGAGGCTTCCTCCTAAGCTCAATGGAACCAGTTTGAGTCCCTTACTAAACGTGAGATTCTGCTGATTATACTGATATGATTAAGATCGTTAAAGAAGAATTCTCCTAGGTAATTCTTGCGTTTTCGAGCTAAACCAGGGCATGTGCAGAGAAGTTGAAGACCCGTTTCTTCCTCTTCCTCGTCCATACAGCTTCTGCAAAAGTCATTTGAGAATACGCCTAGTCTCGTGGCGTGCTTTCCTATTAGACAGTGTCCGGTTATGACACATATTATCGAGCTTATATGCGATCTGCTTAGAGAGAGCAAGCACCTTGAACGTTTTGAATACAGTGTTGGCCAGATGTTTTTTGTGACTTGACACGTGGCGATGTTGTTCCACCTGGTGCCTGCCCTCCTCACAGCGTCTTGCATTAGCAGCAGTTAACAAGTAGCGATTGGTATGCCAGTTTTTGCCAAAGGTGGTAGGGTGGACTGTACTGTACCGTTCCTGGCGAGTTCATCTGCCTTACAGTTACCTGGAATGTCTCTATGGCCCGGCACCCAGCAAAGGTTAATATTTAACTGTTGCGCCATCTCCATTAGAGATGATCGACAGTTATGGACTGTTATAGATTTTGTAGAGACTTAATTTAAGTCGTTCAGAGTACACACCTCCACCAACACCTTCTTTTGTTTTTGACCCATCTGTGTAAAAATGGATGGACTGATCCTCCAAGAATGTCCTATCCTCGCAAAAAGATCTGGGAGGTATAGAAATCTGGAAGTTTCTTACGAATTGCAGTTGGGGGATGGTGTAGTCCGTGTTCTTTGGAATTGATTCTAAGTATCTTAGAATTACGGAGTGGCCAATGTTGTTCCTAGTCCACTGCGACGAAGTTTTGAGGCTTTGAGCAGAGCTATTTGTTTGCTAAATATGTCAAGAGGTGTAAGGTAGAGCAAGGTGTCCAGTGCTGCAGACGGGGTCGTGCGAAGTGATCCGCTAAAACATAGTCAAGCTGAACGTTGGACTTTATTAAGCTAATCCCTGTTTATACTTTCCTTTAAAGCAGTCCACCATACTGCCACATCGTACCTTAAAATCGGTCTGATTACCGATGTGTATAGCCACTGCGTGATTCTGGGTTGTAAACCCCATTTATTACCAATAGCTTTTTTGCAAGAAAAGAGAGCTACAGTAGCTTTTTTGACTTTTTCCTGTACGTTGCGTTTCCAATTTAGTTTCTTGTCTAAGACAAGATCCAGGTATTTAGCCTCGTCTGAGAATTTTAATTGGATTCCTTTAATATAGGGAGGGTTGACAAATGGAATTTTGTATCTCCTCGGAAATGAGACCACATCGGTTTTGTGTGGGTTAACACCCAGTCCAAACCGATCAGCCCAAAGTATTAGTCTGTACAAGGCCTTTTGTAAGAATTCTTTTAGGATGTTAAGGTGCTTTTCTGAAACTTCTATAGTAACGTCGTCGGCATATGCTATCACTCTGAAACCCTCCGCATCCAGACTAGTTAGGATTTAACACCACCTTGCGGTGTCCCTCTACTAACGAATCGGCTACTAGAAGAGTTGCCCAAATTTAAGTTAATTATTCTGCTTGCAAGGATTAAATGAATTAGCCCCCGAAGCAAACTCTCTACATTTAGAGATGTCAGTGCAGATGTGTCCACGTTGTTAAGGGCACCTTCGATGTCAAGGAAAGCAACCATAGTGAACTCTTTATGATGGAGGGAATATTCGACGGTGCGTACTAAAGTGTGTAACGCTGTTTATACCGATTTACCTTTACAGTAGGCATGTTGAGGCGATGACAGAAGTCTTGTATCAATACTTGCCCTTAAATGGATATCAATCAATCTGTCCAAGGTCTTAAGAAGGAATGATAGACTTGTAGGTCGTAGAACTTTAGGATTGAATTGGGAGCATTTACCTGCTTTAGGTATAAAAACAACTTTAACTTCTCTCCATGCCGAGGGAACATGGAACAGGTAATGACAACTGGTTAAAAATGCCTCAAGGATTGTTGCAATTATATCAGAAGTCCATCATGAACTACCTATTTTGAAAATTGAAAGATGCATGATATCAGACAACAAAATGAACCAATAAAAGACAGTAAAACCACTTAAAAATACAAATACCATCTTAATTGCTGTGTGGCACGTGTTAACGTTCATCGATTTCAGTTAAATAGTGTTGCACAGAATACTATTGTCGTACTTTTATCTTTTGGGAGTGGGTGGGAAGGGAGATTTGTAGTTGGGTTGTGTGTGATGACAAAGGACAAAAGAAATTTCAAAAATAAATAGTACATAGATATCCTTTCCTTGTTTAACTTTCATATGCATATGTATGTGTAAATGTACATTCTCCAATTTCTATGAACTTGGTATACGATTGCCAATAATGATATTTCATCGGTTCACTACCTTTTATAATGTTTTATCTGGATAACCATTTTCCAGTCATTCCGCACAGAAATGCACATAACCCATAATTTTGTATTCCGATATTTCTATAAAAGGTTTGCCTCTTTTTGTAAATTGACTCCAACTTACGGTAACCGAGGTATAGATAACAATAAAAGTCCACTTTTGCAAATTCGTTTTACCAAAGAGTTGTTGGTCCATTCAACACTACAAATCTTGTTAAAGAAAGGGAAACTAAATAAAAAGCCATGAAGTTTAAAATATGTACACACACATAAACAGAGAGCTATAGCAAGTATGCTTATAGTCATGTGCTGTATAGGTACTCTGTAGTTTACTGTGCAAGTTACAATATTGCACGCAACACAATAATTCCCATAACAATAATATATATAAAATCGAACGGATATATTCCTAATCGTAAACAATTTCACATACAAATTCCTTTAGATCCTTTCTATTTCTACATGCTGTACCTCGAATGTATGTATAAAGAGTCCATGTTTCTGTATATCCTTATGAGTACTCCTGGCTTGTGCAGATGAGATGAGGAAAAATAATAATTAACGTCCTGGATTTTTGTGCTCGAAGCTCAGCGGGATAGGAATAGGAATTTGCTATGAATGCATTTTGTGTCGCATCGTCCTTTTTGTATATACTAGAGTTGGTCATCCTTGTTGTTAGTTCGTTTGTTATCGTACACACAAATTTATGTATATAGAAATAGTGACTTCGTTTATATGTATATATGTTTTGTAAGGACAGTGGGAAAGTTTTGTTTAGTGTCATATGCAATAGATTTTCTATTGCGGATGTCACTGATGCTTTTGCTGTTGGTTAGGGAGGTCCTCGCATATTGGGTGTTGCTTTGTTAGTTGTTGTCCTTTGCTTCTGCTTTGCTGATTTTAATTGGAAATGAATGCAACCGTGGCTATCTGATTCGATTATCTTTTTTTTCGTTTTGAATAAGTTGATAGAGAATTTAGTTCCTATATAGTGAACAACTGAAGCAAATTATTTATTTCTTTAAATGAATTCTCTGTAAAAACCTTTTTGTTAATTGATTATCATACCATTTTTAAATTGAAAATAAGGCTGAAAAGTGACCTCGTTACTTCTTATATTAATGCTCTTAAAAGAACTGATATTTTTTCTTAACAAATCGGCATTATTAAAAAACTCTGTGTCATCAGCAATTCAAAACTGGACACAACACTAATTTAACGTTTTTTGGCGGCTAAGGAACATTGGTGGTCGATTATGCTATCATAGGAGAAGATTGAGAACTGTTCGTGAAAAAATTTTGAGATTAGTGAAGACCACTTTCCTGTTGTTGTGACAATATAATTGTAAACTAAGCACGATGAGCAAATGAGCTTTATGCGGTTCCTGCCCAAACTCAAACGGAAATAGGCTAAGTCTCAGGAGTATCGACATTTCCGACTTAGAACGGATTGTGAAAGCCTCATACCCAAAGAAAGGACTCAGCCAAAAGAAAGGAATTCTTGCACCGGTTTGCCGAAGAATGTCTAAAAGCTCGTAAGACATCATTTGAGTGATTGAGGATTTCGCGTAACTCAACTCAAAGATTGTTTAAGGGTTTTTATTTAGAGCAAATAGGAAGTTTAAGGAGCTTTGTAAGAGTAAAAGAATCTTATACGCAGACAAGCAAGCAGTCCTATTAGCATCTAGTGATGATTTTTAGAAACTGGCTATAGATCTCAATGGAAAACGCTTTGCTATCCACACAAAACTGTCTTAAAATGTATTGCTTTTCCATTTCAAGGATTTATTAAATCCTGACAGAGTGGCAATTCGCAGCACCTGGATTCGTATAGTCGACTCTCTGAAGAAAAGCTGGAGACGCTTAAAGATGGAAAACAGCCGGTTTGAATGGTATTCCAGAAGAATTTTTTAAGTATGGGACTGTCATGCTTAAAGAGCTCCTTTTATAACTTTTTAATAAAGTTTTGGAGGGCGAAATGTCTCCAAATGAATTTCGAGATGCTATTTTTTTCCATAATTATTCGATGCAGCTTTTTACAACGATGACGAATAAGCTTCGTGTTAGTTGGATTGAGACCAGAAACTTGCTGAGATAGTTCCAAGCTGGATTAAGACCAGGATATTCAGCAATAAGGAACAATTTTATATTCAGGACCTTGGTAGATAATTACTTGAAACAAAAGAAAAATCGATATGTATTTTTTATCGAGATTAAAGCAGCTTTTGATACAATCGATCGATGTGCACTATTCTATATGCTGCATTGTCTTGTGATATTATTGAAGTTTGGTCGAGTTCTTTACTTACTTACTTAAGGTGGCGCGGACTTGGGCCTCAACCAACATGCGTCTCCAGCCAGCTCGGTCCCTAGCTAGCTGTCTCTAGTTTCACACGCGAAGTTAGTTGAGGTCCTCACCCACCTGCATGCGCCACCTGAGTCACGGTCTTCCTCTACTGCACCATCCCTCGGGATTGGATTCGAAGACCTTCTGGGCTGGATCGTTTATGTCCATCCGCTCTACATGACCTAGCCATCTAAGCCGTTGGACTTTAAATCTGTTAACTAGGTAGATAATAACCCCAAGAATTTTTCTCTCGGACTATCCTAAGACTCTCTCATCTTTCTTTGACAAGGGTCAGGCCTCAGCGCCATAAATGAGAACCGGGATGATGAGTGTCTTATAGATGGTGATTTTAGATGCTCGAGAGAGGACTTTATTGCCTTCTAAGTCCAAAGAAGCTGCGATTTGCAAGAGTTATTCTTCGTTTTATTTCAGCGCTGGTGTTGTTGTCTGTGCTTATTGCGATGCCTAGGTAGACAAAGTCCTTAACTACCTAGAAGTATGAAGAAGAAGATGACAGCATATACTTTTTCTTGTCCACATGGACCACTAAGCCTATCTTTTTCGCTTCCGTCGCACTGCTCAAAACTGCACTACTGACACATGCTTTGATCTTCCAATTATGTCAATATCATCTGCGTATCCGAGTAATTGGATGGATCTTTGGAATATTGTGCCTCTAGTGTTGACGGTTGAGTTTTGCACACTTCTTTCTATAACGATATTAGGACTGCGCATGACAGTGCATCGCCTGGTCTAAAACCTTTTTTGACATCAAATGCATCGGTGAGACATTTTCCGACCTTGATAGAGCAGCGTGCGTTCTCCATCGTCCTTCTGCACAAACGGATAAGTTCGACAGTAATGATAAAACTAGACATTGCTCTGTAGAGCTCTTTCCTATGGATGCTGTCATCATCGGATTAAAATCCATAAGGAGGTGGTGGGTATCGATTTGAAGCTCCTGGGATTTTGCCAAGATCTGCCGTAGCGTGAATATTTGGTCGAAAGTGGACTTTCCAGATCTGAAGCCACACTGATAGATAAGGACCAATCAGGTTGCTGACGAATGGCTTCAGACGTTCACATAATACGGCATAGAGGATCTTATACGCAATGTTAAGGAGACTGATGCCTCTGTAGTTGGTGCAGTTTAGAGGATCTCCTTTCTTATGTATCGGGCACATTATGCTGAGTTCCAAAACTCATCGGGTATGCTTTCTTCCTATCATATTTTGCAGATGGGTTGCTGCATGCTCCTTACCAAGTCATCGCTGCTGCTTTAAATAGTTCGGCAGCGATGCGGTCAGCTCCAGCAGCTTTGTTTGACTTAAGTTTAGATATAGCTATCTTCACTTTGTCAAGGTCGGGAAGGAGGAATTGTTGATCTGCGTCGCCGATGTTGAGTGGTTCTATCTCCCTTACAGCGGAATTAGGTTCGTTATCGCCGTTATATAATTTGGAGAAGTGATCTTTCCATATTCTCGTCATCGACCTCGGTTTTACTGCGTTGTTCCCCTGATCGTCTTTACAGACTTCGGTTCGTGGCTGGTCCCCTCATTCCTGTTGTGACATCCCTCTATCTCCTCGATTGCGCGCTTCTCATGCTCTCTTTTTTTTCCAAATAAGGTGTTCCTCTCTCCTCTTCTGCTCAAAGAGCTATCGAGCAGCTCTTGTCCTTTTGTGAAGCGCCGTCTTGTATGCCTCTTGTTTCGCTGCGTGCGCTTGCCGGCATTCGTCGTCAAACCAGGTTTTTCGCTGTGGTGGCCGTGTGAAACCTGGCACTTCAGAGGCGGCATCTCTGATGGCTGCAATGCAATGTTGCCACTGGTTTTCAATGCTTTATGTAGGCAGCATAGGACTCCTTAAGAGGTTATTAGAGACTCGATCGGAAAAGAACATGTCAGTCTCTTGCGATTGTAGCCGTCTAACGTCGAATCTTCTCACAGTACTTTCTTGTTTTGGATTGGATCGGGATATCCGTAGCCGTACCTTGGCTACAACGAGGTAGTTGTCCGAGTCAATGTTGTCCCCTGGGAATGTTCGGATATCCTGTATATTGTTGTCGCAATGTGGTCAATCTGGTTGACGATTTATTGATCAGGAGATTTCCATGTCCCCTTGTGGATATTGAGATGCGTGAACTGCGTACTAGCTACCAGAACTTCTCATCCCGCAGCGAAATCGACCAGCTCGAATCCGTTGTCGGAGGTGGTGTCGTGCAGGCTGTATCTCCCGATTATGCCACGAAAGATGTTTTGTCTTCCTAGCTTGGCATTAAAATCTCCTAAGACAATTTTAATGTCATAGCCAGAGCACTGCTCATATGTCTTGTCCAAGAGCTAGAACAATATGTCTTTGGTATCTTTATGTCTCTCCTATGTTGGGGCATGCGGGCATATATTAGGCTTATGTTGGCGAATTTAGCCTTGATGCGGATTGTCGTGATGCGCTTGATCACACTGTTGAAACTCAAGACTTTTTGCCTGAGTCTAGTTCCAACAACAAATGCACACCCAAATAGACGCTGTCTTTGTTCTCAATAGTAGTCGCCGTAGTATATGTATATCGCAGTCTTTTAGTTTGCGTTTACCCGGTCCATCACATCGCACTTCTTGGATGTCGATAATATCTGCCTTGCAGCAGTTTAGGGGTCCGCTAATTGTTCGGCTGGACGTGGTCTGTTAAGGGACCTAACATTCCACGTACAGATCCGAAGTTCGTTGTCCTTATTTCGTTTTCGTGGGTTGTCAACAGTGAATCCGTCCGTATCCGAGGCTTGTTGGTGCTTCGCAACTGAAGGTATTTTTTACGTGGCCAGGAAGTCACCTCGACGGCACAACACCTACCTGGAGGGCCAGATCTAAGGAAGGGGAGCCGAATAAAGCGCTCCTTACAGGCCTGGGCTCCGAATATGTCGAAAAAGCCCTATAAGGTTTTTACTAAGTAGTTCAACCTTACTGGAACTGTAGACGCCACCGTTGATTCCATCTCGTGAATTCGTCCCCTGCCGTCTGGATAAGGAGAGGTGCCTTAGTGGAAATACCTCTCCGCCCCCCTCTTGTTTGCTGCCCCAACAACTTTCCAATGGGGTTAGAACCCAATCTCCAGTTGAGATACTAGGCACCTGATGTTCACCGTGGGGAGGTGAGAGTAGGAGTTGATAGACAGAGGTGGGTTTTGAGAAAAACCTGTGGACGCTTGTGTCCTCTTGAATGCACATGTCTACCATTTGAACATCGGAAAGTAATTTTAATCCAATAGAGGACCGTTTCATCGAAAACGAAGGCACGTATTTTTGATGAGAGGTTCTAATGCCAAATGCTTTTAAAATATCAAGCGCAAAAATCTGTCCTTCTCCAAAATAATGTAAAGATTTGCTCGTACGCTTTCAACCTTCGAGATACTTGAGACGATAATTAATCAGCGTTTACATCACGTAAGTACAATCGGTCGTTAATCCTAGCGGAATAACGATTTACTTTTTTTGGGGAAGGGCTGGCCAACTTCTGTTTTCCATTTTTTCAGAACGAGGCCTGAGGAGTGGAACCGATGAAAAAGCCTAAGCAGTGGTTTTTACATCGTTCAACAACTACCTGTTCACAACAATGTCGTGGATGCCATCCCCGATTTATATATTTTAAGAACTCTTAGGGCTCTCGCCACAGTACGAGTGCAAAAAAAGGATGAATCTATAAAATCACTTAGTGCTAAAGTATAGGCAGAGTCATTACACTTACTCACTCACTCACTGGCAGCGTTGAATTGGCGTCCTACTAAAGAGATTTAATTTATGTAGGCCTTAAAAATGGAGTGTCATTGACAACGAGAATTCCTCACGTTTTTTACGAATAAGCAACAACTGCCTGTATTTTCGGGTAAGTTTTGGTCATACAGTCCTTCCTGGCTTGCTTTAACTTTTTGTAGTTTTCTATTACAACATAAAAATATTATTTACAATTTACAGATTTTTAAAGAGACTTGTTATTAGTTTAACACTAACCCAAAACTTTTGTTATTATATTCTTAAGTCATTCAATAATTTTTTTTTAACAATTTTAAAAGATTAGGAAGTTTTACTAATGTTTGCTTAGATTCTAAAAATTAAAATAATTCCAAATAACATGTTTTTTGAGCATTTTTTTCTAAAATCAGACAAATATCAAAAATTTCGAATTTTCTTAAAAATTAGCATTTTTCAAAAACGGTACTTCCATTGTTTTGTTTTTAAATTAACTCAGGAACTAGTAAACCGATATAAATAGTTTTCCCCAAAACGAGTAAACATTTTTATAGGCGATAAATAAAAGTAAGCCAAAAATATTTTAAAATTTTATGTAATTAAAATTAAATAGCGTTTAGACTTTTTCTTAAAATATGTGTACTGTTTTTAAACAAAATCTTCTTATACAAAAGCAAGTTGTTCAAATTGGTTTATCTCCAAGCTTTGCTTGAATATTTTTCTTTCTTAAAAAATCTTATCCACTTATATTTCAATTGCTCATAAGGGTCCAATGAAACTACATATGGATCAAGAGTCCTATTACTTAAAGGTGTTTTTTCAAAAATACCATTTTCAAGCCAAACAAAATATTTCAGAAAAAAAAAACAAATATGTAAAACATAACAAATCCGTAGAATCTTTAAAAAGAAAGAAAAAAAACAAGTCCATCTGAAACACTTCCAAGTGATGTCTGAATGACTTTGTGTATTTTCAAATCCCCTCTGCAGAAAAAAAAGCCCAGAAAATCCTCTTAAGCATATGTGTATGAAGGCTTATTTATCTTAACGAAAAAAAAGAAGAAACTTTTTATTTTGCGACACTGGTTGTAGGTAGGCAGGTTAGGTTTAGGTACCTATACTCTAAGTTTTACGCATGTTTGAAAAACGAAAAAAAAAGAAACAGATACTTTTGGAATTTACAATTCAATTTTATTCTCGTGTATATGTAACTGACACCATTATCAGGATCTAACTTTGCATACGTAATCTGTTTACAATTTCAAATATACATATTCTAATATATATATAGGGCTATATGGGATAAAGAATGAAGCGACAAGCCTTTGAATTTAAGGACAAAAAAATACAGAGTTACATATCTTAAATGATATTACAGAGGATCTAAGTTGGAAAAATTCAGGAGGTTTCGAAAGTAGTATATATGTCTGGTGTCTAAACTCCCAAGGATACGCTTTAACGCATCCAGACATATTATATTGCTGTTATGTGTTTATAAATTCTATACCTTATTTAATTGGATTGAAATGAATTGTTATTTAAAGTCAGTCCTTGTTTCTTATTATACCCCCAATCAATTTGGGGCTTACAAAAATATGCAAATAAGAGCGAAGAGAAAAAAAATGTCCAAAGCTTTGAGGGGATTAACCCAATTTCCTAGTAATAAGGGTAGTTTCCTATCATAGAGCCTTTTTATTTTCATCTCTATAGGAACAAGGACAGTGACTTAACTAAAATTTGTTTAATTTGTTTTTTGACTTAATTGTTTTAAAAAAATAACATAAATAAAGGTTTTTTTCACTTTCTCCTTTGTGACTATCCAGAATCCAGCTATTGTTCAAGAGTCCTTTTTCCGAAAATCGAAACTAATAGAAATTTCTCATAAAAGAATTTTCTCATAGTTATTTGTTCTTGTTTGAATTTTTATCCGACTAATCGAAAGGTAAAACAAACCCAAGCTTCTAACTCATTCCACCTAGTAAAGTACTTTCCTTAACGTAATTCCTGAAAGTTGTAGCTTAACTCGCATAGAACAACCTTCCCAGGTTGCTCATATTCAACGAAAACACTCCAACCCAAATTTCTCTCTCACGTTCCTTTAAAACAGAAAAAAATAAAATATATCAAAACACATTCAAACCCTTCTCGTAGCATAAAGGAGGAATGCAAGCCAACAACAACAACACCAACAAAAAAAACACAGTTTCTCATATCATTTCCTTATATTTCGTAACACTTCCATCAGGCTAGGGTATTATGTGAGTGTGTTATAGTAGGTTAGATATAGTCTATATAAATATAGGAAAACGAACCACGTAACCTATTAAGCTTTGAAATACAACACGTAAGTACTTCCTTTTTTTCCTACTACTTCTTCTTTTTCACCAAAAAAAAAATAAAGGAAGAAAAGTTCAAGCATCACTCAATCCGTGTTGATGGGCTAAGGATTATAAAAAGGAGAGCTGCACTTTGTGATGTGATGTGCGGTGGTATCCATGTATAATATGATGAGATCACACTAAAGCCGAATAGAAGTCAATTTAAGTCAACGCTTCCGCTTAAGAACTTCACTTCACTTTATATACTTTATTTTACTTTTATTAGATATATATGTATCTGTATTTATATACTCATCCAAGGATATTTGTCTGTTATCATATAGCCAAACCATCCTGAGAATTTTAACCTTTGGTACTTGAGTTTCTTTCTATGTATGTGTGCTGTGAGTCCGTATCAACATCCTTTTTCGAATTTTAGAAGATATACGGTAACGTTATATCGTCCTTTTTCCTACAGGAGTAACAACATGAAAATTCAGACTAAAATTTCCATTGAATTTCTTCTTTTTTTTTAACTTACAAACCTTCACACACACACACACACACGACTGAGCAATAGCTACTCGACAAACTTTCATGAAAAGCGAAGCAAATATTTCATATATCACTTTGAAGTTTTAAACTGTTTGTTTCTTCTGTTTTTCTTTTTTTCATTTTATTTATTTTTGTTACTCTTGTGTAATTCGTAAACGAGTATCAAAGAGATACAACAAAAAAAAAACAGTTGCCTCTTCTTTGAAGGAAAACTCCTAAATAAGGACCACAGAAAGACACACAAATTAAGACTAATTGCGCGACAACTATGTTGCACAAAACTGCTGACTTAAGCCAATATAGAAATAAAAGTTATTGGGTTTAAAATTTGGAGTATTATAAAAATAATATTCCCGAGTACCCGTGCAAGAATTCCCGCGACAAAAAATTTTGTTTAAAAGTTCAAAAAACTGTCAACCACTAAGATGAAGCCTAAATCGATTTTCGCTTTATGGTAGCAGTTATTTTACATGAAACGTTTACTACGTCCGGCCGTTACAAATTTATAAAGTTAAAGGGTAAATTGGAATTCCCCAAGATCAAAGTATAAACTAAGGGCTTTTCAATTGGCACGTGTAGATTTTGACACCACGTGGCGGCCATTTTGTTTTAGTGACATCTGTCAAATCTTTTGTTTTTTATTCAGTTGCTTATGTCAAATCATCATGGCAAGGTACACGATTGAACAGCACGTTTAAATCATAAGTCTTTATTATGAAAATGAATGTTCGTTAACATTAACCTTGAACGCATTGCACCCATTTTACGGTAGACGAGGTGGTTCTTCACAGTCGACTCTTCAACGTTTGGTGGCTGAATTTGGGACGCCTGGTTCAGTTATCAATTGGCCAACACACGTACTTTGAAGGAAAGCAAGATCGGCCGAAAACATGGGCACGGTCCGTGAAAGTGTACAGCAGAACCCGAGGCAATCTATACCTCGCCGTGCAACAAGAACTTGGCTTTTCCCAAACTTCAACTTGGAGAATTTGGCGGTGGGATTTGGGTAAACACCCGTATAAGATCCAACTGAATCAGAAGTTTAAAGTTCATGACCATAAAAAACACCGTTTGTTAGCTAGCAAAATTGCCGTATATAGGATAACACCATCCCACGCGAAGTTCAACAGGTGATAATGCTTCTTTAAAAAGTTACCGTCGGGTGTAGATTTTGGGTCGGTGGCGTAATTGGACCGTAATTATTTGGAAACGACGTTAGTTAGACAATCACCGTCAATAGCGAGCGCTACATAACAATGAAAACTAATTTTGAATGTCCCAAATTTAACCATATGGACCTAGACGACATGTAATTCCAGCATGGACGGCGGCGGTGATGCTAAGTGCCACACAGCCGACGCCATTCCATTTAATTTCAACATCTACCCGCCCATGGCAAAAGTTCCACGTCTTCAATTTCTTATACAACCCACGAAGTAAACGAACTAAAAGTCAATTTTGCCATAGTAGGTTATAGCGCCTAACACGTTACACCTGATTTACGTCTATTGTGTCTTTCCAAAACGAGCTCAACCTTTTTTCGATCTTTTTGGAACTACAAGTTGTAACCAACGGCCCGTCAAGGTTAAACTTTTGTCCACCCGTTCTCATTCACTGTTTCAAGTAACATACTTAGTTAGTTACTTCTAAATGAGCGTCGAACTTGTCGAGTTGTAGAAGCTGAGTAAGTGAAGTAGAAGCTGAGTAAGGTCAATGATTCTTGGAAATTATTTCTCCAGAAGAGCCCTGAAACTAAAGTTTGCTCGCCCCTCCCCTTCCCAATCCTTACCGCATCCTACGTCGGCTTTGTGCTACTGTGCTGTCTCATGGCTCCTTATTCCTTAACTGTATAGTGCATCACTGTCGGTCAATACCCTGCTTCCTTCCTGGGACGCTTATGGCTTAATTGCTGTTCGTCTCTCTTTTTCCAAAACATATCTCTCCCTTTAACTTCCCCATTGGGCTGGATTTAAGGTGTTATACGACCCGTGCCGATGATCAGCCAGGCTGAGAGCCCAATTTCTAAAAATAGCTCAGTCGTTAACGGAGTATCCGGATACCAGGTGACCTACGGATTAGCTAGCCTTATCTGTGTAAGCGAATCTCTGCACAGATGGACCCCCCCTTTACTTCGCCTACTCGTGGGAATTCAAATGTATAAACAAAAACAAAAACAAAACCCGAAGCAAAAACGTCAAACCGGTACCTATACTCGAGCTTCACAAAGCGGAAGTTCGGCGGCAACGTCGGCTGTCGTTGCAACTGTGCCAAATATCGGAGAAGGGATTGTGCCAAGTCACTGCCCATCTTCCGGTATGGTAAAGGATGTATCACTGACGAAAACGCTTACTCAGGTCCACTACCAAAGAGAGTAAACCTCACCAGAATGCTCTTAGGAGCTCCTTTAAACAACGGCGCTATGCGATGAGGATTCTAAAATCCCCTGGTTCAACATTGGGGCATGGAAGTACTCCCATCCTTGGCAAGAGGCAGGAGTGGGCTACGACTCCACGTCAAAACGACAAAGGCCTTTGGAGGAGCCCACTCCCATCCTTAAAAAGCCCAAAGTGCAGAACACCAGCACTCCCAACAGGGCTAGAGTACCTCTCACTAAACCATTTAATGATGTACTTAAAGAGCCAAAAAGATGATAGTCGCGGTCATTGATAGGAGCAATATTGATGCCACGATTACCTCTGACCGTTGGCAGATGGTGAAACTGGGGGCTCTCGGCTGGCTTTCTCAAAGTCATGAGAGAGCATCCGGGTCCACCACCAATAACAAGCGATTGGGGTTGGCATGAAGGTCATGTCAAACTCATCGCTTGTAACGATCAGATGTCGCGCGATCTCTATACGCCTGCTGTCGGCATGCTGGGCGAAGTCTGGCCAGGCGCAAAACTCGAGGTCGTTGCAAAGGAAGATATTCCTTGCAGGCTGAGAGCCCGCGCATGGATCCCGATAGAACCCTCTTGTCCAGATGACATTAGTGCAATGATCAGGATCAGCAACCCGAACCTTGTCACGACTGGAAGATCGCGAAACTGGAATAGCCAAAGGGTTTTTTTTTTTGATTCATTTTTATTAGTTCAATCTTAGACCTATCTTAACGCTAGACAAAAATTCATAAAACTAGCCTAATTATCCATAAATTACAACTAACTTAATGGTCCCATACGGACACTCTAAGTTAAACTATAACACTAACTACTAATGCCTTTCGGCCTTAAGATCTATTTTACTTCTATTTAAATTTTATTTATTTTTGTATTTATTAGAAAAGTTTGAGAAAAAAAAACTAATATCAATATCCTTTTTAATAGCCAAAGGGTCTTTATCGAAGTGTGGCTTCTCTGGCGCGAGATAAGGGCGTGATAAAATACGGCTTCTAGTCAGTCACGCTCCGCGTTTATAAAAAAAGATGAGGTAGACGCTTCATGCAAGCCTCCACAACCCCCTTCGAAGGCTGTGTCGCAAGACGTAGGGGGTCCCATTGCTGCTATCACCTTCCCATCCATGGATGTTTTTGATGATCTACCTGGGCCCTCTTCTGTCGCAGTACAGTCTTCTTCCGAAGCTGTGCCGCAAGACGTAGGGGGTCCCCATCTTTGGATGTGAAAAACGTCAAAAGTTTATCCCTAATGGAGACCGATGACTCAAAACGACAAAGCTCTTCCCAGTGAGGAAGAAGATGAACTGTTAAGTTCCTCTTCGTCTGATCTGGATGAGCTGGATTTAACAGTGGTGGAGGTTGATCTGCCTATTTGTAGCCAAAATGCTGCAAATACTACAGATTAATCTCCAACACTCTAAATCGGCTTCGGCCTCCCTTCTTCTCCGCCTGACAAACTCTGAAAAGCTCTTCCCAGTGAGGAAGAAGATGAACTGTTAAGTTCCTCTTCGTCTGATCTGGATGAGCTGGATTTAACAGTGGTGGAGGTTGATCTGCCTATTTGTAGCCAAAATGCTGCAAATACTACAGATTAATCTCCAACACTCTAAATCGGCTTCGGCCTCCCTTCTTCTCCGCCTGACAAAAACTGGTGAAGATGTCGTTCTCATCCAAGAACCGTGGATTGTGAAATCCCTGCTTCGAGGATTGAGAACTTCTGGCTACTACGTGCTATATGTAACTGGAAAAGGTAACCCAAGGTCCTGCGTACTAGTAAAACGTCATTAAGACGTCACAACAGCCAGTATGGCAATAGACAACCATACCTACTGACTGGTATCAGCGTATTTGAGCTACGACCACCAGGGCCCACTGCCTGATTCCATTTTGGAGAAGACGGTCGTTGAATCAACACGACAGAAAACAAACCTTATTATTATCGATTGTGATGCCAATGCGCACCATACTACATGGGGTAGTACCGATATAAATAACAGAGGTGAGTCTCTTTTCGATTATTTTCTAACAAGTAATTGGTAGTAAGTAATGTAGGTAGTGAACCAACCTTCGTCACTAAAAGCCGACAAAAAGTTTTAGATTTGACTTTTGTCTAGTTAATCCTCTCAAATAAAATATTGAATTGGAGAGTATCAAAGGAGAACTCGTTCTCTGATCATAGCTACATCCAATTCACACTTATTGAAGGGACCCCAAAACCGATCCAATTCCTGAATTTTATTAAAACAGATTGGCCAAAATATAGGGTGACTCTGAAAAATTAGATTAAACCAGAACTTTCGGATCCGCCCTTCTGCGCTCTTGAACTCGATCAAAAGGTCGATGAGCTTACAGCAGCCCTCAATAAAGCCATGGAAACTGCATGCCCCCTCACTACAGTGCAGTGAAAGAAGAAACCATATTGGTGGGCTGCTGAACTAGATATACTCAGGAAAGGTTGTAGAAGGCTTTTCAATCGAGCAAAAAATACTAGACATCCCCAAGATTTGGACTCCTATAAAGAGTCCCTCAAAAAGTATAAACTACAATTGAGAATAGACAAAAGATTATCATGGAGATCCTTCTGTAACTCCATAGAAGAATCCTCGGAGGCTTCAAAGATAAGGAAGATTCTCTTGACAAATCCAGCCATGCCTAGTTGTCTTAAAAACTCAGATCATACATGGACTAACTCTTGCGAAGAAACGCTCAACCTGCTATTAGACACCCACTTCACGGATAGCTCCCAATCCATTAATACAACAAACAGTCCTGGGTCGGGTATTAACTTAATTTTTCCTCAAGGTCTGGTTACAAAAGAAAAATTGACATGGGCTCTGAATAATTTCAAACCTTACAAATCTCCAGGTCCAGATCAAATCGTACCAGCTGAGCTACAATATACCATTGATATAACTTTGCCCATCATTTAGATGACCTTCAAAAGTTGTATAAATCTGGTCTATATAACTCAGCGATGGAGAGATGTAAAGGTAGTTTTCTTTCCCAAGGCGGGCAAATGCTCGCATATCAACCCTAAGGACCTAAGACCTATTAGCCTATCATCTTTCATTCTCAAAACTCTGGAACTCTCATTGCGTTTTTGTATTAGCTGATTCATTGTTTGTAGGTGGTCTGTCATTGAGAAGTCTTCTCTAAGTCCAGATTGTTCTCCTGGTCGATTGTTGTTAAAGTCTTCTTTGATGTAAGTGTAAAGCGTTTGAAATAGAATCTTGTAAATTAATGTCGAAATTTTAATATGGGTTTATAGTTATTGATATCGTCCATCTTTCCTTTTTGTGTATTAATGTTATCGTTTTTTTTCCATTTTTCAGGGATTGATTTTGTTTGTACTATTTTTGTCTCCATACTTTGTCTATGTAGTTATAAAGTGATTATAAATATACGTTTTAAGCCGATTTCGAGACAGTTCGACCATTTACCGAAAAAATCTCGTGACGCGAATCGAAATGAGGATAAATAGATGGAAGGAGTATTAAACTTCTCTACCATCTTAATGTAGTGTAATGTCGAGATAAAATTTATTTACGAATGTATTACTTTCGATGTCTCATTTTTAAATAAGTAATGCTAAATTACTCCGCTATCAAGTTAGAAAACCGCAATTTGGAAAATGTAGAGCTTTTTGAACAATTATTCTTGTATTTACTATTCCAAGTATTTTCTTACTAAAGTAGCCTCCGTGGTAAAACTGAAAATGATTTTGTTTTTGAAAATTGAAATCATTTAAAGAACCATTCATCGAAGAAAGGCGTTGCTTTAGATCGAGCAGCTTGGACACTTCCGTTAACAAAGGTTTAAAGGTTTCTAGACGCAAGTTATTATGTCGCTTCTGGATTACTTATCGCAAAGAATGTAAATGAATCGATAAATCCTTTGTTTTTGTCAATAATACGAGCTAAAGCTGTTCTCGAGTAACGCACACAGTTAAGATTCTTTATGTAACTATCTTGTATCAAGAACTCAAAAAGAAGGTTTTTAAAAAATAAAACATCTTAGAAATGGAGGGGAGTTGCTGAACAGGTTTATACCTTCAGCTACTTCACTTTAACTTCAACAATTTTGTGAATCCTTTACTCTGCCCTTAACATCCTAATATATCACATATAAAAAAGTGAATTTGAAAATTGAAATTTGTTTGAAACAAAACTCTGAAATTAAAACCAAACAAAAAATTACTTAACATACAGCTACTCAAGGTGTAGATTAACTTTGAAAGCAATGGCTTTGAAATTGAATTTTAAATAAATGCTTCAAACTTTTAATACCAAGAACTTTTTTTGAATTCATTTTTTTACTTTATATTTTAGAATAAAATAAGTAAATTTTGATTTGAAAAATTTTAAATTAAGAGGTTTGATCTTTAAAAAAACAAAAGTTGTAAATAATTTTACATTAATTTTTTAAAACGAGTCAAAATAAAAAAATAAAAAAATACAAATAATAGACTTTAATTTCAATTTAAAAATATCCTTTGCTAAAGTTGCACTCTCGTCCATCTTGCTAACATCAATTTATTTATTTTTCTATTTTGAACGGAAAACTTTTTTCCACCACATCCCCACCCTGACAAATTGAAAAGTAAATAAAATTCATGATGAATGATATCACATATATATTTATGTGAATGTATTTTCCTCTATTTTTGTGAAGAATATTTTATTATTATAGTTTCAAATTTTACTTTGGTAAAAACAACAACAAAAAAAGTTTAAATAAATATGATAAAGTATGAACCATACAAAACTATGCTCATGTAACAGAATGAATGAGGTTTAACTTTGGTCAAATAAAACCACGTTGGTAGAACATTTTTGAAATTTCTCCAGTTGTTGGCAAAAGAAAACAAGTCCTTTTAAAAATGTATGAGAAACAGTGGTATTCCATACATATATGGTTTTTGGATGTGGATAAATAATTCTGGACGAGGATATTGTGGTTTGAGTAGAAGGATATGGTATTGGATGTAAAAAGAAGATGAAGTGGGGTTTTATTATTTTTTTTTTAACGAAAAAGCACCAAGAAAATAGTTATACTTTACATGTCATCAAATGTGCGCTCATAATATGATAACCAGTGACATCATGTCTGAAAAATTAAGATAAAACTGTGCTAAGACTAAGTCATTTGTAGAGAATATTTGAATTATTTGATATTAACTATATTCCTTCTCAAAAACACTCGAAGAAATCAGAAATACATAAATTCACAGCAATTTTTAAAGACATTTCTGCTTATAACATGATCTCTTTAACTTAATATCTGCATACTTTTTTTTCACTTGAAAACAAATTTGATAATGAGTAATGACTATCATGTTATCCAAAACCATACTTTGCTTTCAAATCGGTAAGCTATTATCGAGTTACATTTCTGTCTTGTTATCTGAACTTCTTTTATAACCCTTATCCATATCTTGATTCTTATTCTCATTCATGTTTTT